>NC_135213.1:20011429-20193929 GCF_052324685.1 Brachyhypopomus gauderio
GGGCAACAGTGCTCTCTCTCTCTCTCTCTCTGTCTCTCTCTCTCTCTCTATCCCTCTCTTCCTCTCTCTCTCTCTCTCTCTCTCTCTCTCTCTCTCTCTCTCTCGCTCTCTCTCTCTCTCTCCCTCCCTCTCTCTCGCTGCCTCCTGCTCTCTCAGCCCTCTGGATGGATGCGTGATCTATGATGCTTTTCTGGGAGGGAGGCTCTTGGTTTTACCCGGCTAAAATGAGCTCGGCCTAGCTATTAGGGCAAACAGAATGACTGGACAGGTGCCTGGCAGGGCCAAAAAGCGTATCTCTCCAGCATGACGTATAAGCCAACAACCTGTTTATCATCCTGCTCAATTAAACTCGATGTGAAATTACTGATGGCGTGACATCTGTTTGCTTATCTGGTGAATAGATCTTCCACCGCCCGATTCTTCACCTCTCCTCCTCCTTCCCTTCAGAGGGCGGAGAGTCTTTGAGAGATACCACTGTAATGGCCCAGAAGGTGCAAGTATATAATAAATGGTGGAGCTGTTTTACAGGCAGCACGGAGCATGCATGTTAATTAGCGCGCCGCCAACATTCCCACATGAGTGGGACGGGAAAATGAGCAGGTCTGGTGTGGGTGTGAGAGGCCCTCGCCACCTCGCTGGGTTTAGCCCGCACTGAAGAGGCCTCAGCATGTCATGTACATAGATCGAGTTTGCTGCAGTATCCGAAACATCGCACTCCAACGTCGGGCTGTATGACACAAGGCAGCGGCTCATTAGGCCATAGGCGTCGAGGTGAGAGATTTTGCAGCAATTGTAATAAAACATGAACATGTTGCTTACCTGCCTTTTAACCAGAGGGTGTTCGAATAAAAAAAGGATAAGGTTTACAGTCTTACACCAAATGTGACTGCCTGGCGCTTAAGGAAATGGAGCGCTTGGCCTATGTGCAGCTTTCAGTACATAGATTACAGCTTTCGATTGCAAGGGGGCACAATTTAGCACTGACAGCACTACATGCTTCGTGCTACTCTGCTGCTGAACTCTGAGCACTGGGAAGCCGAGCGCATACACATGGTAAAAGCACATCAGGAAGGTCCCTCGGCCCTTCCGCGGTCAGTCGGCCAAGCAGTAAGAGAGTGTACAGCTACCTTTCACGTGGCCTCTCCCCAGAGTCACGAATCCAGACGAGATGAAGTTGTGCAAGTCGTGGCCCCCACCGCGCACCCCCTCCTTCGGGTAATGTCCACCTGAAATGAGTTAGCCAGCAGTGAGCCTTGAGCAGTCTCTTGGCTGACCCCTTCGACCCCCATCCCACCCCACCCCGCCCACAATGCCCCTCCCACCCGCCTTTTAATGTAATGCGAGATGGATGACATAAGGAGCTAAATGCCCTCGTGACAGGTCATGATTCAGGGTCATAAAGACCCCTCACTCGCACAATATGTATGGCTCAGGGCAGTGGGAATATCAGATGCTGTGAGCAGCCTGTCTTAGTTGTGCACTTGACATTACAATCGCTGGTGAAATGAGTATACTATAACTGATATCCTGACGATGACCTTGAATGCCATTTGGGTAAGTAAGTTGACGGTAAGCTCAGCGGCACACATCAGATTTATAATCGGATGGCAATTACTGATACAGCAGCTTGCAAAGCTAGATAAGAGCAAGATTTCGAATCGACCATAGGTCGCAGCAGACGTGGCCATGCGGTAAGAGAGTAATACATCCATCTGCTGCTCAGAATTAGAAAGAGCATGGCGGTGTTTCTCTGAGCTCTGAAAGAGGAGTGAAATTGGCCAAAGTGAAACTATGAAATGAACTCGGAACCTTCAGGACGGGCCTGATCATTGGCTGCTTAAGGATGCCGTGTGCACTGCTGGAGTCTCTAAGAGAAGAGAAGCTTGTCTGTTCCGCTCCATGTTTTCACTGCGGATTTCCAAAAGCAGCTGGACAAATCCGGGAAAAATATAGACATCACGGCCCCTTGCTGCTGAAGGTGAACTGTGACACACTCCACTGAATAAAAAAAAAACATGAGAAGTGTTCAGAATGGGATGAAACAGGAGATTTCATAGAATGACAGGCACTCGTGGTAGCAGGCGTGAGCCAGCACTCGAGCGAGCGACCTGGCCTTCATTACCAAGCAGCACTGCTTAACCACGAGGCTGAAACTACCCGGCTGTCCTACTGCTGTCCCGGGGGAGTCGTGAGACTGACTTCAACCTTCAAGCATTGCCCACAAGGGCATGAATTTCGAATGTGCTTTAAATGACAACAACACACACACACACCTTGCCCTTCCTCTAACATGAGTGTACGATCATGTGTGACGCAGGAGTTCGGCTAAGGTGTGTTGCGGAGAGGATTCAGTGCGCACTGGCATCATACACTCATGGTTGCATGCAAGATCATTTAAACTCAATTAGGGAATATTGCAGTTAATACTGAGATGTTATAGTTTGGGCAGTTTTGCTATTAATTGGTGAGGGAAAAATGCAGATCCTGCAATGTAAAAACTAAAAAGATAAAAAGGTGCAGAGTGCATATCATTATGAAATTGCCTACTGGCATTTCACCTGTTAATTAAGTTAATTAAAACATAGTTTAATAAGCCAGGAAAATGTTATGTATGCAGCATCAATGTTGGTCTCTTGAAGCAATATCAGAGAAAAACATGCATACGTGCACATGCAAACACACTGGGACAATGGCATAACTGTCCTACGGCAATGCAATAAAATTTTAGGTTATATTAATGTTCTGATCATTTTTGTCACTCCATTTATTAGGCAATTAATTAGTGCATTTATATAAAGTAATTAGTCCTTTTGCTATTTGCCAAGGACATTGTTGATGAAACACTGCATCATGTGGATACTTTGAAAGATAAAAAAGAAAAGAAATAAAGAATTCTAATAAGGCAAGTAATTTTAGTTCTGACTATAGAAAGAAAGAAGAGCTTCAGTATACATTTCCATATGTCAGTAAACAAACAGGTCTACTGAATATTGGCAGTGAATTCCTGGATACCTTGGCGGTGTCGTGGATGTTTCTTGGCTGTATCTTGGATGTATCTTGGATGTGTTTAGGATGTGTCTTGGATTTGTCTATATGTGTATACTGAATATATATTGTATATATTTATCCAGCAATTTTCCAGTTTTCTAGCATTTCAAATCCTCTCTATGGAGAATTTTATGGGCAGTCAAATACAGGATCACTAAACCCCCCAAAAACATCTCGTGATGCAATGCAACAATCTCAATGTCTCCATGAAAAAATAAAAAAAACACTTGCATTTTTATTTGACCTGGCCTTGTAGTTTAACAATGCATAGGAGTCCAATCTGTATTCCAATTACCCACATTCCTCCAGAGTCTAAGGCCTCTCCTCACATCTGAGTGGAGTGGGGTTAAACGGTCCCTGGTGGAAATACTGCCTCCCGCCCCTGGGCACAAGCGGCAGTCAGCCTGTGCGATGGCTGACCTCGAGTGCTGCTGACAGCACAAGGGTAACCAGAACTGCTCAGCTCCTCTCCTGAGCATGATATTGACTGTGACATCACCGCAACACAGCCATCCTTGGTCCAAACTACAGGACAACAAGCCTGGACCCTGGATTCTGACGGACAAGGAGGGACGATGGCGTAATGTGAAACTACAGCTGGCCTCCAGTGCCTGGCCCTGGGTCACTGTCACCTGCCACACACCCATTCTCTGCAACAGACGGCTGCACACAGTAAACAGACCTAATCCATGTCAAATTCAAGTTAAATAAGTGATGCCTTTTGATTAGGTTTGCAGAAATGTGTTACATCCTACTGCAACATCGAAGAGCCATGATCATCACAGGAGCAAGGCACTGCTTGTTTTCTCACTGACCTGTTGATATATAGACTGTGATTACTTATCTTGTATAAAAATCATTCACAGTTGTTAAGTGAATGGCCCTTCACATAAATTCAAGTTCCGCGAGACTCCAAATAACCCTTAAATAATAAAAAAGTGGAGCAGCCTTCAGCTCAAACCCAGGCCAAAATGGTGGCCAAAACTTATAGCTTAATCCTAATTGACTGTTCCAATTTGGCATGCATGAGTCAGTTATTTATTGAGTGTTTAGCAAGTGTATTTAGCGAGGGACGCATTGTGCTGCAGCACTGAGCCAAAGCGTGAGCCTCCCAGGCCGCCTCATCCTCACGCTGAACGGGCACGCTCTGACTGACAGCTGTCTGGCACCCTGCCAGCAATGCAGCCTGCGAGCCCGACACGCTCCTCCACCCAGACGCGTGCGCGTCACCTCCACCGAACCTCCACCCGTATCGTATCGAAGCCTGGCTGTTCGTTATATCCTTCCTGAGAGCATTCGATGCGAGCTGTGAGTCAGGAATGTGGCGACTGTGTATGTGTGTGCGCGCGTGTGTGTGTGTGTGTGTGTGTGTGTGTGTGTGTGTGTGTGTGTGTGTGTGTGTGTGTGTGTGTGTGTGTGTGTGTGTGTGTATGTGTGTGTATGTGTTGGGGTGGATATGTTTTGGGGGGAAGGTTTTCGAGGGCATTTTCTTACCGTGGTTTGATTTGGAGGCGTGAACAGGGGTGTAATGGTTTTTGGAGCCTGTCCGCTGTGGCGTGTTGTCTTTGGATGAGCTGTTCATCGCCGCAAAGTTTTCACAGTCATACTGAGATATGGGAATGGGTCCTTGCTGCCTCAAAATATCTGCTAGGGCTCTGGGGGGATAAGGGGGGAAAGGCAGAAACAGCAGTGACTGATGGCTCTGTTGACGAAACGCTTAAACACAATATGAGGACTCTGTGAGCAGAATGACATTTTACCCAAAAACTACCAAAGCTAATGTGGTTCAGAAATAAGGAGTGTAAACACTTGATCATGAAAACTTCATTATTTTGAGTTTCACCCAGTGAATGTAGTTAGCCGTGGGGTTGGTAATTCAGAATAATTATACATTATGAATATGTTAGTTCTGTGTGATGTGATTGGGAGAAATTGAATTTGCTACCACCCCCTCCTCTAGCATAGTGGAAATGTCAGCACTTTCCAATTACATTCACATTCTGTGTGTGTGCACATGTGCATGTGTGTGTGTGTGTGTGTGTGTGTGTGTGTGTGTGTGTGTGTGTGTGTGTGTGTGTGTGTGTGTGTGTGTCAGTTTTGACGTTTCTAAAAAGGTGCTTTTTATACAGTTTTGCTACCACTACAAGATCTGAATGAGGGCCAATGACTGAAAAAATATAAACCTCACGTCTGTTTGCAAATGACTTCTCCACACCAGTTTTGTCATTCTCATTGATTTATGAGGCAAGAGTTCAAAGTATACACAGAAAAGTCAGCCACCGTGGTGAATACTGACTAGAAATGTGCAAGAAGTCTAAACCAGTTGAGAATATCATAAAACATGGCCTGCTTGCTCTTGGAACGGTGCTTACGGCTGGAATGTAACTGAGCAGAACTATTACATTCATCAAATCACAGATTACAATCACAGAACAAGTCTAGGACATGAGAAAACCTGGAAACATTAGACAATACATATGACATATTCATGTATGTATTATGCTGGCTTTAGTATAGTGCATTGTGTGTGCACTCTGACAGCGATAGTGCATTGTAACCATGAACTCTGTCTCTGCAGCTCCGTGGTTACTAACAGGAAGACCATGCGAAAGTATAATGGGGAAATGGGGAACGCAATGCTCCTAAATCTGTCTTGCAATTACCAAGATTGAAAATTGTCTACACGAGGTGAGGTGAAGTGCACTGGCAAACCAGGATGTAGAGATCATCCTCTCCCTCGTAAACGACACCAGAGGCTTTATGAGCAGACCACTCAGAGGGACACATTTATGAAAAAAGATATTATCACACAGATCAAATGGAGGATAAAATTGAAGCATCTCTAATGAACTGTAAAGTCTCCCTTGGCCAAACACAGAAATGGAGGAGGGGGTCTATGTCGGTCTGTCTTGAACCAGTGCCATACAGGGCTATAATGGTACATATTCCAGATCTGTTTGGGAAGCTGGTCACGACCAGCTCACACCACATTTAATATTCCATGTGGGCATTGGTGCGAAAAGAACAGACCATGTGCAGAAGGGGGAGAATGCACAGCCAGCTATTCTCTCATGACAATTGCTGAAAAAAGGTCGGAATTGCTGAAATTCAGTGTACAAAGTGTCTGTGGCATGATAAAAACCCTAGATGAGTCCAGCTGTTTTCAGTCAAGCTATATGCATTATCTGTACTCGTATAGAACAAGTCCAACTCTGCTTACCTGTGAATGTTCATTTCCTGAGGTGGTTGAGTGGCTTTGTCATAAGCGACTTTTGTTGAGACCCCAACGACTATGATGAAAGCTATGACCCCACAGGTGATATAGACCGCAGTGTTCGTTTGATCCATACTCGGATCATAATCGTCACCTGTTGGAGCAGGGGACGGGGGCACAGTTTTCACCCAGTCGGGCTTGTTGAAATTCTTGCAGGTTCTCTGATCTAATCGGTTGCCTTTAAATTGGCAACAGAACCGCAAGAAGCAAGAGCCGCAGCAGTAGCGATGGTCGGTGTTATTGCACTCGAACTCCTTATCAAACTGTCCGCTCACGTCGTAGTAGCCCAGGCAGGTCTCATGAGTACCCGCTGCGGGAACCTGGACCTGCGCGATCCGCTGCGTAGAGGTTGGGGGTGAAACGGTATTGTTGAGTTCTTTTGGTTTCTGAGTCCTTTTGGGCACGGGTTTTGTTCGCTTAGCAGTTGAGGTGCATAGCACGTTCAAAGGGTCCAAATAAATCAGAAGAAGCAGAAAGTGTTTTATGCCCATGGCTTTCTCGACTTTTTTATTTGGCTTTATTTGTCGTGCCCTCTGCGATTATGTTTTCTTGAGTCGGGCGTTCAAGCGAGTTCGATCCCACAAGGTCGAGGCAGTCCAAAAGTTGCGGTTCTGTCGTTCCTCTGCATCCCTGGTAAGGGTTTCACGTGAATATTATAGGTTGCGTCGAAGGCGCCATTAACTTAATTGGGATCGTGTACTTTTGACGCCCATCGTGGAGTAATAGGAGAAGCCAGTCACGGAGAAGAGCGACTTGCATTAATAGTCTTGAATGGACGAAGAAACATCGCTCGTCCCTCCGATCCCAGCCCAGTGCGTCAGTGTCAAACGCGTCCAGTGACCACCCTTTACGAGAACTCTTGAAGAAGCGACCTTTACATCTTGCTTCCCATCTTGCTCTGGGAAGAAGTACACATGAACTTAATTGTCAATTAACCGTCAGTAATTCAGTAACGACATTAACGTTGATTGGGGGAGAACGAGACGACCACTTTTAATTTTGCGTTTCATTTCGCATTTCTACTGTCTGATTTATTTTCTCCAGCTAGTGTAGTTATTATTTTCGTACTTGAGCGCACCTTGTTTAATTTCTCCAGCATTCCATTACGCACAGTCATGACTGTATGTAAACGCTAAAATGCATTTCAAACCAAACCCTACAATTATCGCAGTACCGTTGTATCGCCAGCTCTCTGCTTAATCAAAGAATATACAGCAAAAAGTCACTTTCCACGTATAATTATTTCTCGACTCGTTATTATTCTCAGCAACAAGCAACTGCTCTTGAGCGCATATGGTTTCATTGCTTTTGCAACCACCACTAATATATTTAAGTCAATTCGATATCGTTTCCGATTGACTATAAGTATAAAATACTACCATGCTATCGAACGTAAGCTACACTTACCTCTGCTCTCGCTCTTTGGTTCATGGGTACGTGGCTACTACTGAACTGGATGTCAGTATCCTACACAGACACCGACCCCTTTCAACGGTCCGCCTCCCGTCGTTGTATCTTACATCATTAAAGTGCTGGCGTCACACCTCCAAGTATTGCTCTCACACTTATCACTCTCAGGCAGATGTATAATCGCTAATATTTGTCAGTGCCATCAGCTATTGTTGTTTTAGTTGCCGATAACTATAATCATTGTGTGACACGTAACTTAATGAGATTGAGAAATATGTTTTCCTCTTTTACTTAACTGAAAGCTCTCATTTGTTGTGATAAAAATATAATATATATAAATATATTTTGGCCACACGCACACCCGTATATTTCCGTTTTTTTACTATCTATCTATCTATCTATCTATCTATCTATCTATCTATCTATCTATCTATCTATCTCTCTCTCTCTCTCTCTCTCTCTCTCTCTCTCTCTCTCTCTCTCTCTCGTTTTTGTAGATTTTAGAGTCTGTGGACTTTCCTCGAGTACAAGCGCGTCAGAGGCAGTTTCAGCACTGAAAGAAATGGCGTTGGGTGACAGGCTGTCCGAGCGCGCTCGCCAGTTTCAAAGCACTGTTCGCCGTGTCAGGCACGAAAGATAAGGCATGCCGTGCTTTCTGCCCATGTTAAATTTCAGCCTATATGCAGGCAGAGCGGATCACAATGCACATATACTGCTCATTGCTCGTACTACTGTGATTTTGCACGCTCCATAAAGCACTCCCCTTCATCCTCTAATTGTGACCTTTAATCTTGTAAGATATTTGAGCATGTCGAAGACATAAAAATCATTAAAGGGAGAAGACTTACTGTACCCTGGCAAGAGAGATTTCCTTTCACAGGAACTGGAGAGCTTTGTTTCTCAGTGTCTCTGTTTACACTGTGATACTGTGATGATGGTTTTGACTGCAGCCCCCAATCTAGAACGTCTGACCATCATTACGTTTCATGAAGGGTGTATCCTCTTTCATTCCTGTGCACTTTTCTGATGTATTCGCTTGGATGCTACGTGCAGAATCAAGACTACTGGTAAATAACACAAGTTCACACTGTTGTAACTCAAATGCAGTTCTGTTTATTACTGTAAGTCTATTTGGTGTTTTATCTGTAGGTGTGACAGTGCAGTCTTTCCATTTCTAGTTAAGGATCAAGGATTCTCCCTGATGGAGATGTGCACAATGGAGAGATGGAAATCAAAACCAGGCAGTTGCCATTACATAATGAGAAAAGAGTAAATAAAAAAAAGGCTGATATATTTTCACATGTGAGCTTTGAGCATCTCTGAATGAACAGCCTACACAATCCTCTGATTATAAAACCTGGAAGCAGTTGCTAAGTTACCACTTTTTATGATGCCATCCATACTTGCTATAATGAAATATTTAAATGCTTCTTGTGAAGTTTCCCCAGGACTTTAAAAGATATATTGGGCTCTGAGAGTGCATAGTTTCAAACAAGAGTGCAATTCCGTTCTAAATACAGCAAGCATGCACCATAAAGCATGTTAACAAATCGAGCAATACTGTAAGTACCTTAAAACTTAGGAGCACAAGAATTACTGATGTGAAATCTCCTAAGTGTTTCCTGCATTTTACTTGTCCACAAGAGGACTGCCGTGGCGGCTGGGTTGTAGCACAGGGGACAGGAGGGGACAGGAGGGGACAGGAGGGGACAGGAAGGGACAGGAGGGGGAATTGTGTCGCAGCGCCTTTAAAGCTTGCCCAGCTTCTACTCTGTTCTAGAATGAAACAGCATTGGCCAGAGGAAAGCTACAGGCTGCGTAGGCTCTGCTAATGAGAGCACTTCCCAAGGTGCCCCTCCTGAAACTGGAGCCATCAGTCCTCAGCGCTAAAGTGCCTTTATTTACCAAGCGATTTCCATAGCTAGTTTTTCTCAATTAAGAGGGCTTTGCAGCTTTTGTGTTCAAAAGGCAGGGAACATGGGACACCATTTCGAAAAGTGTCTCATTTTGTTTCAAACATCAATGTTGCTTCCAGTGACCACAGACGTCATGAAGTATTGATTTTTGTGGCTGTGCCTCTTCCTGTCTGGCAGCATGTAGCTCTGTCTGATTGGAGGCTTCGGAGGACATCAGACAACATCAGCGTTGGAAATATGTCAGCACCACCATGCAGAAGCAGGAGGGAAAGTCAGTGCATCCTCTGAAAAGCTTTTAAAGCTGTTCCACCCTAATCAGACCCGTAATGTCGTTTCTCTCTTCTCCCATCCAAACATAGCACATGAACTCCATTAGCACTTAGTTTTATCATTGCTATAATTATGGTGCTGAGATGCTGATGATTTATTTGACATGCAACTCAGCCATACTGTGAGACATCGTAACAGTAATGAAGTTATCACATCATTATATCTCATAAAGATGTTGTACTACATTAATAATGCTGTACTCTTCTATTAAATGACATAGACAAATTCTCATAGGAGAGAACATTTGGTTTAGCAATCCAGCTGATTCACAAATACAATTGCTTCATATTATCCTAATAAGTGTTATTACTTACAGTAATACACTGCAATTTTATGCTTAGCTAACTGACTGGATGTGGAAGACAAACATTTAGGTTACTGTAATATGAACATAACAGTATCTAGACTAGTTGAGCTCACTCAGAATACATTAAATTGACAATATGTGTTGCGTAATAGTGGAGGTGTCACTCTAATACACCTAAAGATACAGGACAATAACAGCTCACGGGATCTTCCGAAATTCCTCATTACTGCAATACTACAAATCCTCATCACTCACAGCACAAAACAAAGCCAATGAGGCTTGTCTTCTTGCCTGTTTGAGATCTTCCCTGCGTCTCTCCTGCTTCTGGGGGATTGCAGGCCCTTTCCCAGAGTTAACTCCACAGGCAGAGGCTGCATCGCTACGTTAAGGCACAACCGGCGTGCGCTTCAGTATGCTTACGGCATCTCTCTGTGAAGAAAGTGCTTTGTCAAGAATTTCCAATATTTATCATGTGCTGGGGGGGATAGAGAAGGCAGGATGTGCAAGCTATGAAGTCATCAGCTGAACTGAACTTCACACCAGAGCAGTAGACATTATGCAGCACTGCCTGTATAATTCTAATTTTCAAAGGTTTGCCATATTGAGAAGACTTTTTTTGACATGCCTTATATTTTAGGTTAGGGTTTTTGTTTGTTTGTCTGAATGCAGAGACATCCTAAACTCGGTGGAGAAAAGGCGATGAGGAAACAGGGACCAAGAGCAAACTGAATAATATTTACTTTTTGCTAGTTATATTATACATACATACATACATACATACACACACACACACACACACATATATACAGTATATATATATATATATATATATATATATATATATATATATATATATATATATATATATATATATATATATATATATATATATATATATATATATTCATATATATATGAGAAAGGGGGGGCAGTGTGCTTGTTTGTTTGTTTGTTTGTTTGTTTGCTTGCTTGTTTGTTTACCTTTCTGCCTATTGTCATCTATGGATGGCATAGAAGGTTGTGATTTTATAAATAAACAGCTTCCCTATGAAGTTTGGCTTTCTTTGTTTTTTTTAGATCCTCTATGGTGTACGGTGTTGTTGCACTGGTCGGCGGGATAGACGTCGGGAAGGTAATCTACCAGCTACGCCCAGGGGCCTCCGCCTCTGACACGTTATGGGGGGGAGAATACTCGTGAGTCACAGTAAGAACCTGGCTTCTACCCACCTTACATTTGTAGCAGCTACCGTATTGTTACCTTCATCGAAACTCGAAGAAGTTGTTGGTGTTATGTGGTCATCGTAAGATAAAGGCAAAAACTTTGCGAACTTCGCCTTCTTACGCATCGACAACTGGTTCAAACCGCGAGTGGGGCACAGACGGGCAATCACGATTTCAGCACCCTGGAGAGCAGCCGGCGGTCCTGGGGCGGATCTGTTTAACGTCTTGAGGAATATACCGCCCCGCCCCACCTGACTGGGTGTCAGGAATTCATTCACATTGCACTGAAGGCAAATCGCACTTTTTTAAAGAAACCGGTTACTAACGGTTTGAATGTTTATAAGAGCATAGCCGCGTAGTTTTGCTAATACACGAGGAACGACATACCGATTGAATATCTGGTGGTGCTTCTGAATTTGCATTTAATCAGAGTACGGGAGACTCTCTTTCTCAGCCTGCATATATTAATCATGCTGCTGACATGAACAGACTGATGTTTTCCTTCAGCATTTCACAGGTTTCTGAGCACAAGATGTATTGTGAAATGAAGGCTCCGCTGTGCGCGGTGAATGCTCAAATGGAACACTCTCTCCCCAACATGCACTGCTGTGTACGCACAGCTGGTCAACGCATATCCATATGCCTTGATGACGCGTTAGGATTCAAACATGTATGCAAGCCGCATACTATGATCGGCACATCACTGTAAAATTACCTCCTTAAGAGCTCTGTCGCAGGTGTTGTCAAGGCAACTTGGCCTCGGCCTGTATTAATTTTAGATTTATGACTCGCTTGAATAAATTAGCATTGGGAAATAACTGATGGACTTGTAAACTTTGGACGTATTTATGTATAATCTATATATTAAATTTTATGTATAACATACAATACAGTAAGTATTTCCAAAGTGCACCATAGTGTGAAATTGTATTACTTATTGTTTTATATTGAAGAATTGAGACCATATAATTTAGAAAAGTTGGCAGTGAGTCTAAAGTCTTAGCTGCAATCACATTTTTTAATTCAAATTTTTTGTATGTCAACAATAACAATTTTGTAAGTCAACAATTTTTACACTCCATATAAATACCACTCTTTGTTATAATACAGGTTACATCTGAAATGTATTTTCTGTGCCAAACTAAACCAATAGAGATACTCATTACAGAACACATCAGTCTCAACCTTCAAATGCATAAGGACTACACAAAGTAGGAAAGCACTTTTGTCTTAGCAATCCTTATGTGATATTGCATGCTACATTAAAATTCCAGTCACTTACTAAAAGATTCTCCTCCTTCCTCTCTCTTTCTCTCTCTCTCAATGTCTGTCACATTCATTTTACTTCCATTGGGCAGCCATTTTGGCTCTGTTTTTTCTTTAGCTATCTTTGTCACATGACCCACAACTTAAAACAAATACATTTAGACACATTCACAAAAGAAAAGTACATTCCAGTTTTATAGATACATAGTCTGGCAAACATCATCTTGGTCTGAATGAATCTTTTTAACCTTTTAACTGTTCCCTTAGGCTTGCCGATGAGACAGTATTGATGTCTATATCGATTAAATTGTAGATGCAATGTAACGCCTGACCTCCATACCTGTGCTCAGCTAAGCCACCATGTTCGGCAGACACCAGCATGCAAGACTGGGCTCCTGTCACTTTTTTGTCACAGTTGTGTGATTGCTTCATATAAAAAGAGTTCCAGGTAAAAGGGTTATTATGGCTAAAAGCGAATGCAAGTGCCGTCTGCATTAGGAATACTAATATTGGGAATAATTTTATATCTGCTTCTGTTTTGCTCTCTCCTGACGTCATCTTGCAGAATGAATGAAGTGGGTCACAGCTGCCGTGAGGAGCACGTTCTGCTTTCCTCACCTGCCTTTTTTAGGGCCAGGCAAAAATTGAAAAGCCGTGTTTCAGCCGACTCCGCTTCCCTCCATCATGGCTCTCGGACCTGTCTGAAAAAAGGAGCGTGTGGGCTCGAATGTTAAATCATCCATTTAGCAAATTGGGGATGCTTTGCTTTCACGCCACCCACTGCTCCTGTGCTTTTGTCGTGTCTCTTCCTCTTTGTGCGTGATGTACGTTCAGGGCTGTTCTGTGTACCTGATCCAGACCACATGGATGAAGCTTGAGGGATCATAAGTAGGCTTGCGTTTCATCCATTATAGTAGTCCAGTGCTGTGCTAAACTGTAATGGGCTGTTTTTCTTCAGGAGGGGTAATAAAAGTGGATCATGAAATAAAAATAGTCTGCAGAGATATCATGACGCTTTTCCATTTTCATTGATTTGTCCCTCTTGAACATTAAATATGTCTCGTTGACTGCACAGAAGGACCTTCTAGGAATTCTTTGGGTTCTTGGTTTCTGATCTGACGGTGTACACACAGGTCCTTCAGCTCAAGTATTCAAGAGTTAGGAGCTCATACATTGCTGGAGTCTTTGATGATTGGACGTTCTGCACAAAGCCATGCTCAATGAGTGGCCTCTTCTGCATGAGTACACAGTGTTATGAACCCTTCATAGCTAGGCCATGTGTCCACAGTACCCTCAAAATGTATGACCAAGCTCTGACCTTCTTTGTGAGGTGTCAAAACGTCACTGCCACAGAACTGACCATTAAACTGACATAAGTGAGACATCATTTATTCTAAAAATGATTGCAGCCTCTCCCTCACCATAAACCTGTCACATCCCTGGCACATAAATTATTGGTGTTGCAGTCTTGTGCATCTGAGCAGAACCACGATTAGGTACTACAGCTTGTTGCAGAGTGGTTGGTGGCTTAGGGATGAATAATCTCACCTCTGTTCCAACACATGTATAGTGACCAACACTTCATCTGGCTGGTATGGTCAAAGAGAAGAACCTGAGATGTTATAGATAACAGGAACAACCTGGAACTCTCCAAGGTAGCCATGGAAGCAGGCCTGCATATTTATCACATGCAGATTGTAGAAAACAGAGAGTCTTCATTCCCTTTCAGTGCAGCAAATGCCCATGAGATGCAGAAGGGGAAAACAAATACCAAAGTCATCAAATATAGCACAGCACATCAAAGTCTGCACACACCCTCTTTATGAATGTGCATACTGCTGTTTCAGCACCACAGAGCAGGCTCTGTGTCTGAAGCCCTATCAAACGCTGAGAAGAATTTTAAAGTTCTGATTCAAAAACATATTTGCATCAGCATGGTCACATCTCCGAGAGGAGATATGTCCACACTGTAAATATCCTAGTCAGACTCCATGAGCAGTACAAAGACTATGCAATTTGTAGCTGTTGTGAATAAGAAGGAGTCTGGAATTGTTGGCTGATTGTAAATCCAGACATAGCCAGGAAGGTTCCTTAAAGAAATAAAGGCAGGTACACAAAAAACATTAAGCCCATGTGTCTTTATTTCAATGCAATGCTGTGGACCTCTTGATTTCAAAGTACTTCTCCTGAGTGAGAGGTTTACCTACAGGAACCAGTTGGAAAATAAAGTAAACTCTGCTGTCTTCTTTAAATGCTCATTCTCTGATGTGAGGAATTAGGAAAGAACGGGAGACTGTCTACGATTGGCCTAATTATTTTTCAATTGCTACTGGACCAGCTGAGCACCAAATGCCTCAGAAAAAAGTGTGTGTGCGTCTGCATTGTCGCTTCCAATCACAGCTTTAATTGTTAAAGGAATAGCACCTTTAACAGGCCTTGGCCAGCTCTTAACTCAGACATTAGCTGATTGCTACACCTTTGTTATTGGAGAGCTTAGTCTGATATCATGCTTTTCCATCTACAGACCAGGGCTATCTTACCCTGTTCTGCTGCCTCCCTTTATCCCACAGCCCAGGAAAGGCCATTAATGGATCTCTACTAATCCAGGCACTGCAGTAAACAGTCAGGCCAATTACTTATGGAACCTGGAAGCTAAGGGGAGGGGCCCATTTTTAACCGTTTGTTGGAGTGATTTGTTTTGTTGTAAGTAACTTCCTGTAATTAATAGGTGTAGTCATTGGGAATAAAAGGAAATCCATGTCATTTTGAGGGAGCAGTGTCAGCTATAGTGCAGTCTAGGTGCTGTACAAATCCTATGGCTTCAACAACATTAATCAAAACAGATGGCTCAAAAACACAATGCAGCAATAAAGCAGAGTTTGGCATTCCTTTGATGCATCTCAGTTCCTCTTCATGGTGTTTCACAGATAATTATATTTGAAAATAGGCGTATCAGTCAAGAGGCAATTTATTAGGCAGCCAAGACTGCCAAATCCCACCATCTGTTTCTGTTGGAGCAAACCCTGAAATCCAACACCGCTCTTTACCATCTTGGGAAACAGAAAGGACACCGGGGATGTTCTGTGTTTGCATGCTTCTCCAGTGGAGGGAGATAGTTAATGTTAAACACAGTGCTGTATTGATTCAAGATTCTTGATCCTAGTCTAATCTACTGAAAATGTTACATTATATATATATATATATATATATATATATATATATATATATATATATATATATATATATATACATATATAGTGATGGGCGAGGAGTGCAAAATTAAGAGGAAGTGATCACGCCAGTCTCAGGGAAAAAGAAGGAATTATTTACAATAATAGAGAAGGTGGACAACAAAAAACCCATGACATACTCCAAATCAAGGAAACAATAACTAGCAGTCAACTGGTACAAAGACAAGACATATAGACAGACAAATGACCCTCAGGTGTGGGGAATCCTGATGGACCCTACCCACCTGAGGGACGAACAGTGATGTGTGGAGGAGGCAGGCACGGCGAAGAATGTACTTTAATGACACAAAAACACGAAGTTCAGCACGTATAGCACAAGCATGCAAACCGGCTATTCACACAGGCTTGAACTTAGACAAAGACGAGCACGAGATATTGCACGAACACACATTAAATAAGTGAAGAACACACATTCCCCAGTGATCACGAGACAAGGCACAGGTGAGACTAACGAACAAGCTCACAAACAACCCACACCCACGGAACTACAAACATGGACATAACTAGACACCGACAACGTAGCAACACGCCCACAAGGAGGGGTCCGGAGCTGAAGCGTGGCACAACGCAACAACAATGCAACAACAACAGGACAACATGAACTGCTGCTGTTGCGGATGAAGGCAGCTTGCAGGGGCCCCTTATCGGGACATACATAGATATATATATATATATTACTAAATTAATTTATAGAATGGCCTCCACTGCTGCAGGCCTATGTGCAATTAAAATAGTTCTTCCTACCAGTTTGCCTGTGTGTAGCATTTGACCACTACACCGCTACCTTATATTTACATTTACATTTATAGCATTTAGCAGATGCTCTTATCCAAAGTGACTTAAGTGCTACATAGTTGCTTGGAATCTCCTTCTTAGCTAAGCACTGCGTTAATTTAGCAGTGCAAACCATGTAATGATTACAACACTGCCTGTAGGTTGCCAGGGATACTGCAACGGGCCTAAGTCAGTTAGCCACAAGCTACGGTTACAAAGTAATGTGAGAAACACGTCATTTAAGGAATTACAGAAGCCTGAGTCTGAGACTGAGTCTACTTGAACTTTCTGTCCAGCAAAATGCCTTACTGTTAAATAAAGGAAACATTTTAAAACAGCAAAGCTTCTTAAAAAGTCAACGTGACTGCTTGCTTCAGGCACAGCTGTGTACAGACATCCAAGAAGTTATGCACACAGCAGTGAAAAAAGCCTTGTGTCTTAGCATCTACAAAACATCGGCCCTGTTATCCTCTGCTTCTAAGATGTGTTGAACATTTATTCGCAGTCACCTTTATGGTTTTTTCAACAAAAGCCCTATTCTGTATTCTGAAAGCAGGACTTGGAAAGTGGAACCCTGCAGTGTAAGATGAATCTGTGATGTTGGTGCTGTTGGGGGGTGGGAGGGGGGTGTTAATTTTTTGTCCTGGGGACTCAAATGCCAGCAAAGGAGAAAATATTAGATGATCTTTAAGACTTAACCTTGGGGACAGAATGTTCTCTTCCACCTGAAAGTTCATTATGCACGGAGCAATGGTTCTTGCTGACAGTAGACACTACTTTTAGATGGCAACTGGGAAGCTTGGGGGAAGCGTAATAGCACATAGGTATGTCATCTGCATGGCGCGCATCCAGAGTCCTTGTCTTTTACCATTCATCAGCCATTTGTGTAGGTCACAGTCTGATGATGTAGCCTTTACAGCTGCAAAAATGGCCAGATTGAGGACACTTACCATAATTGTACTAGTTATGCATTTTGCATTCAAGTCACCGTTCCTACAACAATGCACAAATGACATCACAGGGATGACACTTTTGCCTCTAGATGAATATAAAGTTAAGTCCAGTGTTGACTCTGTTGAACTCCTGAAAAGAAAAGCACTTTTCACAAATCACGCTGTGTTAAAGGATGCTATTTTTGCCACCATGCAAAGTCTGAATATTTTGTCAACTTTGAAAAGATATTGCACTTCATCCATTTTTATCTATCACATTGTCATCCAGATGTACTGTTTTTTTTTTACTTTACATTGTGGCTTATTCCACTTTAAACTCTGCAAAAGTATTAAAACGTTGCATCGAAGTCCTGGCTGTAAGGATGTAGATTTCCCTTCTGATTTATAGGCCAAGTGCCAAGTGATGCCTACACATGGTGCGTGCCACCAAGCAGGTGGTGTTGTGATAAACACATTAATTGGCTGCACAGCATAAAGCTTCCTTTCTTTCTGAAAAGGATCCCCACCCACTCCAAGCTTCTGCTTGGCATAACCCCGCTCACTGAGCTATATGGTGAGGATCCCACAAAATACAGTATCAAATTTCCTCTGCTCCCCTGGGTATAAATGTCAGATATCAGAAAGCTGGTTGTGAAGCACATCAAGGCGCAAGGACCAGTGCTGGATGAGCTCTTGTAAAAGAAAAGCCATGAAGGAACTGGCTGCCAAGCTTCCAAAGAGGTTAGAAAAATACAAATGTTCAGAATAATAACCTCCTCCCCTCAACACACTTTCAAACAAGTTCTGATGGGTCAAACAGTAAGTGGCAGCCAAGTGTAAGGACTGCACACTTAGCACTCTGGGAAAGTTTGCACTTATAGCTGAGATGTAAGGCGTGCTGAGGCAGATGGAGCTCTTGGAAATGGGTTTGATTCCAGTAAGCATGGGAAACCCTGGAGATTCAGGGAAAAATTTAATGCACGCATCATTTGGTCCTTTAATTTCAGTCTCCTGTCTGGAGGTACAGTGTTCTATGGCTGAGTGGTTCCTTTCCTCATTACAAAGGCTGCAAGACTCACTCTGGAGACTCTTCCCCACTGGTTTCACTAGATATGACTTCTGAATTATATGAGTAAAAACACCATAGATCCCCTTCACAAACAAAGGTTTTCTTTCTAAAAGGTCGAAGGCTGTCCATGAAATGACAAAGAATATTCGTATTTTGAGCAAAAGCTTTCCTGTGTAAAGGAAAAAACTTGATTACTTTGTAGGATTAGGTGTCAATGTTCAATGCTTTTCAAACCACAGAGTGAGACAGTAGAGAAAGAAATGGACAGAGTGATGAAAGACAGACACAGGGACAGACACAGAGACAGACACAGAGACAGACACAGAGACAGACCATGCGGTCACAGAGTATACACAGAATATAATGTTTGCTCCTACATATACACTTACACCACTTACCAAAGAAATAATACATTTATGAAAGTCTGTCATGGTATATTTAATTATTTATAATGCACCGAGAGCAGCAGGATTTCACTTTTATTTCAGTTCAAGAGTTCTGTCAGTTATTGCTGTGACTGACATAACTGGGCTATATGACTTCTATACAAACCTGAAAACACAAACGTTTTTGACTGATTATTAAGTAATGAACCAATGGGCTTTGGATGACAGATTTGCACATGGCTCAAGGGCCAAAATATTGAGAGGGAGCATTTTTGAACACATAGTCTAAGCAGCCATTCTCTAGCCATGTCCCTGGGGACTGTCAATCTTTCCATACATTTCTCTCTGTTCCAGCTGTCAGTACCACCTGGCGAGGTAATCCAGAGCTCTGCAGCTACTGACTGTCTTCAAGTGTACGAGGACAAAAGAATGAAAACTGGCGTGGACAGCAATCCCCATGAACTGAGCTGGGAATATTTTTTGTATTCGCTATACTGTATTTTTATTTTTTCAAATTTTACAATTTATTTTCCTCTAATTGTCTATTCTACAAAAAAAAATTCGTTTGTGATTATTGTCTAGTTTTCAGGGACATGTTTTGAAGAATGTACTAATGAATTCTACCAGGAACTGCTGTTTATGAATCCTGTGATATTTATGACCAATTTTAGCCCTTCCTCATCTCTAACTTGAGAAGTAACATCTAAATGTCACCCAGTAAAGGTCAGGACTGCGTAGACATTTCTTCTCACAGCACTATCCTACTTTTCAGGGAACAATGTTTATGGCTAAAAGTAAGTGTGCCAACCATAGTAACATGTCAGAGACTCTCTACATTCTTTCACAGTACCAAGAAGCAAAACCTAGTTAAGCTTATCTAAAGAAGCGGGGAAACACTATGAGATTAAAATCTATTGAAGGAGTGAAGAGGTTCAACTAGGGCCATTGTTGCAGCTGAGCACATTGAACTGAGGAAGTGAATGAAAGTGTATTTGGCTACAACTACTAGTAGAAAGAACAAAAGAAAAGGCCTGTAACTTCAGGTCATATTATATTCTGTATTTCACAGAGCTGTGGTCAGAGGAGTTATCGATGCAGGAAAAGCTTGAAAGGGAATGAGAAAAACGTAAGAAAATATAAGGTGTGTGAAACATATCACCTTAAATTAATAAGCTTGCACAGGATCAGTGAGCCATTTCGGGTTCTTAAATGTAAGCCACCAGGTTGCTTTTCATTGGTCAAATAATATCTCTAAAGTGACTAAAATGCACCTTCCGGAAAATAATCATCTTGATTTAATTAGATTATGGTGTATGAGCTTTTCGAGGCAGCGTTGAGTAAGCAGGAGGGACGGGGGCCTGGTTATTTCCACTTGGCGTTCTCATGTTTCAGCGCATTCAGATGTTACGTTTGGAACGATCGTCTTTCAAATCTTTTTGGAGGGTGGTGGTGTTCGCTTAATTTCTCCAAAAAACATGTTACAGGACACATTGCTAACATTTTCAGGATCATCCTTGAAAATATTTATGCAAGGATGTATTTGCAGGGGGCAGGTCAGTGTGATCGCCACTGATGAAACCAGAGGATCAAATCGCAGTTCTCCAGGCTGTACGCCAAGGCAAGGAGCAATTTTCTGAGACATTAAGGCAGCGTGGTGAACTGGGCCAGCTGCCAAACACACCCTTGAAAGTCAGACGTTTTCCTATTTAGTAAAGTCAATAATCAATAAGCAGCCAGCCTTATTTCCATAGCAATGAAGCTCATTAATTTAAGCTGCTCAGCAGCGATTTTGAATTCTTCAGAAGCATTCAATAAAGTCAGAGCTCCCAGAACACATCCATCTGCCACACGGCTCCACACTGCAGCAATAAGGAGTCGTTTCTGTATTGCGCTGTTTTGATATGATAATGATTCTGGCATTAATGCCACCCCGAGATCCACTTGCTTATGTTGCACTTTCCTTATCTCTCAGTGGTAAAGTACTGGATTGTAGTCACGATACATTAAGGGTCTAAATAAAGGACGTCCCGGTGAGTATGAAATATAATTAGTTATGGGTTTAATTATGTCCAAGTGCTGTTTGGATGGTCACTGCGATGGTGAAATAAACCACTATTATCTATATATGATTTTATATTTGATTCCATTATTAATTGATCATTAATATGGAATAATACTTATATATTGTCATTTCGTGTCTTCTGGTGCTTTCTGTCACCCGTCTCTCACCAATACTTTGTGGAGAAAAGCTCAGCTATGTGAAAATTTGCTTTTATGCTGAGGCTTTTAATGCTGAACAAATCTAAAGAAACTGGGTCACAAGAAATATATGAATGAAATGGATGGAGGGATAGAAGCTGATTGAGTCACCAAGCAGTTGCGGTGATATAAGAGGGAAAGGTGTAGCCGATGGAAGAGAAGAGAAGTGTACTGCAACTACAGAACTCATTTATTATTCAGTCCTTTTTGGTGGTGGGAGGGCTAATAGCTTTAGTTATGTGGTAATATGACGGGGAATACTGCAGGGATTAAAAATAAAGACTGTTAATGAATCATCCAGCATTACTAACAGATTGACATGTAGGAACGGATGAATTAGCACCATTTAACCTGAAGTCTGAAGTCTCCGGAAGTCTGTGTTAGGGTCCTTGGAAATCTGCACAACTGTGTTAACATTGCAGTGTCAACATTAATATCTGAAAATTATTGAATTGAGGTGACGTGTTTTAAAGAGTCACTCTCACAAAATCATGGGCACAAATCACTCAGTGGAGCACTAAGAAAGATGATGCCATGATCATGTGAAATAATAAAGTGCATGAAATAACATTTTTTGCCCCTGTTCATCAGGAGATCACCTAATTGGACTCCTGAGGATACCAGAGTCGACCGTGGCCATGACTCCAAGGGAGCACAATCGGCCCTCTTCTCTGGCCACAAACGGAAGTCATGCCTCCCTCTCCTTCCATCTTTCAGTGAAATGCTAACTAACCGTGGGCACCGGTGCAGTCACATAGAGGGAACTGGGTAGTTAGTTCTCCGAGAAACTTCACACGAATAGCACCTCGGAGAAATACAGTGCCTGGCTTGATGTATCTTGTAGGAAGTGAGTCAGCCTTCATCCCCCCTCACAGGTCGGTAGCTACAGTGCATTAGGGCAAAGAGTTGCTAGTGGTTGAGGATTGGCAATGATTAAATGGCAAGACAACTGGGTAGGAATAAAAAGAAGGACAGAAATAATGTCTGTTATAGGGCGCTGTATGTTCTGATAAATCCTGTCTCCTATATCCTGTCTGCTGTATTCTGTTCTTTACTGTATGCGCAGTTAAAATGGAACTGCTAAACGGTATTCAGAAAGACATTTGGTGCCATATGGAACCACTCAGCGTTGGAGAACTATTCTCTTTACAACTTGTGAAAGATGCTCTACCTGACACTAAAGATTTCAAACCCCACAGGGTTGGAGATGTGTCTGCATCACACATTCTTTCAGTCCAGATCAGAATGCACAACACAATCCATATTAAAAACATTTAAATGACAAAAACCACTTCAAGCTCAACATCACTGTGACGCCCCACCCCCCAAGAAAAATATGACTTAACGTGAAAACTACCAACTGTCATTCAGTGCATTGCAACAACCACAATAAATAAAAGCAAAGGTGTAGTAGGCAATGGCGTGGAGGTACCTGGGTATCACAGGCATACTAAAATGTAATATGAACAAAATACCTAACCCTCTAAGCCCTGCTCTTTCTCAATGGCCTTGAGGAGTAAATAATGATTTCCGACCTGTCCTGAAGCAGTATGATGGCAATAAACTATACACGCAGGAGTGTTTCAGGGTGTTTAGAATTTCATCACACCGCCGCTCACACGGGTGGCTGGAAGTGGACTTGGGGACCAGCCAGAAACACGGAAACAAAAAAGAAGAACAGATGAAAACAGATTACAGGCATGCAGCTATTTATCAAGGCCCAGCAGACAGATATCTGCTTAAAGATAACACAGTGATTCAAAGAGCAGGATCTCTTAAATCCGAGGCCTATCTCCAGCCCACTGGCTGCGCTGGGCTGCACTCTGCAACTGCAGCTGCGTTGACACTGAATTTAATTTAAGCATGAAAGAGGGGGGGAGAGTGACAGAGCGAGTGTGAGAGAGAGAGAGAGAGAGAGACTGCAAGAGAAGGAAAGACAGCGTGTGAGAGGGAGAGAGAGATAGTGAGACGGGGAGAGTGTGAGACACTGAGAGACAGTGTGACAGAGAGGGAGGGTGAGACAGGAAAAGAGGGAGACGGAGAGAAAGATTATTCAAAACCTGCTAAAATAAATGTCCTTGTGTTGTATTATGCTCTGAATGTACAGATTACTTTCAGGCTGACTGCAAATGTTGCTTTTGGATCAGGTTTTAGCTTGATAGACTTCAGGAAAGTTGTTCCGGTTTTAGTTACACAAACTCACCACTATATGAAAACACTGTGAAAGCACTATCTGTTCTTACACCTGTGTGCAACCTTTAAAAGAGCTTGTGTTCCACACCATTACTTATGCCTGATAAAGTATGTGCATGTTTTAGGCCAGATTTCTTTCAAATACATACAATATTTTTCCTTATTTTAAATCCCAGGCAAACGCTTTCTGGTTGTTTTCGTTATAATTGCCTCTCCGTACATTTGCCTTTAGATCTCAGGGTTTGGAGAGACTTGTTCACAAAAGGGCATTCACAGCCTGCATGAATGTTGACTTAAATGTGTGTTCAAAGGAGCATTTGCATTGTTCTACCAGCTATGAATCATTTCTCTGTTAGCAAAAGCCACTTCTGCATGACGTCTTCTAAAAAGAGGTTGCAGTAGAGCTTTGATTAAATGGAAGATATGAGGTATATTTTTGCTCCACAAAGACGTCCCCAGTAGAAGGCTGTTATTCACTTAATACGCCATCATGTACTCAAGAATGACATGCTTGAGCATGCTGAGAGGACAGACGTGAGAGGCATCAGCATGATCTGATGCTTACACACGCACTCACTCTTACACACACACACACACACACACACACACACACACACACACACACACACACACACACACACACACACACACACACACACACACATACGCTGAGCTGCCTCCACACATGGCTCTGCTCTTCTCTGTCCTTACAGGGGTGGCAAGTGGGGATTAGTAGGGGGCAGGGGCTTCGTGATGGGGGTTGTAGGTGTTCTCATATTCACCCTTGTCAGCTGCCATCCTACACCACCACCTCGCTCTAAATCTCACGGCTCCATCATACAACTTAGCGTCTGCCACTGCTACATCTGATAGCCCTTGTGTAGAAAGCTCTTGGGGAGGTTCATACATGCTACACAGGATGGGTCTGGCACACAGATCAGTTCAATGGCAATGGTTGGTTGTTTTCAATAATATGGTGTGTGTATTCAGATTTGGTTACTAACACAAAATTGTGCATTATTTCATTTATTCATTCATTCATTAATCTGTGTATTCCTTTATGTATTTATTCGTTTATTTATTAGTGCACTTTTTTGTGCATTTATGAAATCAGCAAACTTATTCTCCATCCTTGGTGTATAGGGCATCTAGGGCTGCATACATAAGCCACATCACACGTTGACAACAATGACTTCTGCAGAAATTAGTTTCCATCAAGTTTTCATTCCTCTAGGATCATGTGCCTCACATCAGGTGATTCTGAGATGTAATTTTATGCATTTTTGTCACTATTAGCCCCTCCTCCACCTGTCAATCGTGTATGTTTTGTTTTGTAAGCCATGTGCGTTTCTCTGTCCCACCTCATGATTTGTAACCCTTCCTCTCGTTAGCGTATTCAGGTCTTTCACATTTAGTATGGTCTATTATTAAGTTTGGTCTTGTATGTGGCTATTAATTGTTGCTTGACGTACATTGGTTTTCTTACAGCCCTGTTTGTGTTCTGAGCTTCGGTGTTATATTATGGTTTGTCTTTGTGTTCTGTATTGAATATGCTGCTACGTGTTGGTTATGTTTCTTGTTCTGACTCCCTTATGGACCTGACCCAAGCCTGCCTTTTCGACCCTGAATATCGAATGCCCTTTAATAAATCTTGCTACTCTGAGCGTTTGTATCCACCTTATCGCTCACTGACTCCCCAGGCATTATACTTTTTGATATCAAGATGATATCAAGTCATAAAATCATCCACTGTATATCCTTTTTTAAAAGAAAAGTTACAATTAGTCAATCACTCAGTACACAGAACTGATACAAAAAGATAATTAAGTTGTAAGTACAGCTGTAAATAAACTGCCAGCTACAGTGTAGGCTGCATTCTGGTCCAAATGGATCCCCTCCTGTCTGCCCAGCCATTGAGTTCACACAGCAGGCAGTACAGTGCTCTAAGAGGCAGGGAAGGCACCTCCATTAGGCAGCATTATGAGAGCCCTGTGTTGCTCCTCTCCTCCCCACCAAGAGAGACGTGACGATAGGTGGTAATGGCAGTCCGAACAGAGCTGTCTCCCAGCCCCAGGCTTCTGGATGCGGTCAGGCTGCCATGGCAACGGGACAGCAGCTCGGGTGACTGGGAGCTAGGTGAGAGGGTGGACTGAGGGGGTTGGGGAGATGAGGGTGTGGACTGAGGGGGTTGGGGAGATAAGGGTGTGGGTTGAGAGGGTTGGGGAGATGAGGGTGTGGGTTGAGGGGGTTGGGGAGATGAGGGTGTGGACTGAGGGGGTTGGGGAGATGAGGGTGTGGGTTGAGGGGGTTGGGGAGATGAGGGTGTGGGTTGAGAGGGTTGGGGAGATGAGGGTGTGGACTGAGGGGGTTGGGGAGATGAGGGTGTGGGTTGAGGGGGTTGGGGAGATGAGGGTGTGGGTTGAGAGGGTTGGGGAGATGAGGGTGTGGATTGAGGGGGTTGGGGAGATGAGGGTGTGGACTGAGGGGGTTGGGGAGATGAGGGTGTGGGTTGAGGGGGTTGGGGAGATGAGGGTGTGGGTTGAGGGGGTTGGGGAGATGAGGGTGTGGACTGAGGAGGTTGGGGAGATGAGGGTGTGGGTTGAGGGGTTGGGGAGAGGAGGGTGTGGGTTGAGGGGGTTGGGGAGATGAGGGCATGGACTGAGGGGGTTGGGGCGATGAGGGTGTGGGTTGAGGGGGTTGGGGAGATGAGGGTGTGGGTTGAGGGGGTTGGGGAGATGACTGTGTGGACTGAGGGGGTTGGGGAGATGAGGGTGTGGGTTGAGGGGTTGGGGAGAGGAGGGTGTGGGTTGAGAGGGTTGGGGAGATGAGGGTGTGGGTTGAGAGGGTTGGGGAGATGAGGGTGTGGATTGAGGGGGTTGGGGAGATGAGGGTGTGGACTGAGGGGGTTGGGGAGATGAGGGTGTGGACTGAGGGGGTTGGGGAGATGAGGGTGTGGGTTGAGGGGGTTGGGGAGATGAGGGCATGGACTGAGGGGGTTGGGGCGATGAGGGTGTGGACTGAGGGGGTTGGGGCGATGAGGGTGTGGGTTGAGAGGGTTGGGGAGATGAGGGTGTGGACTGAGGGGGTTGGGGAGATGACTGTGTGGACTGAGGGGGTTGGGGAGATGAGGGTGTGGGTTGAGGGGGTTGGGGAGATGAGGGTGTGGACTGAGGGGTTTGGGGAGATGAGGGTGTGGACTGAGGGGGTTGGGGAGATGAGGGTGTGGGTTGAGGGGTTGGGGAGATGAGGGTGTGGGTTGAGGGGGTTGGGGAGATGAGGGCATGGACTGAGGGGGTTGGGGCGATGAGGGTGTGGGTTGAGGGGGTTGGGGAGATGAGGGTGTGGACTGAGGGGGTTGGGGAGATGAGGGTGTGGACTGAGGGGGTTGGGGAGATGACTGTGTGGACTGAGGGGGTTGGGGAGATGAGGGTGTGGGTTGAGGGGTTGGGGAGAGGAGGGTGTGGGTTGAGAGGGTTGGGGAGATGAGGGTGTGGATTGAGGGGGTTGGGGAGATGAGGGTGTGGACTGAGGGGGTTGGGGAGATGAGGGTGTGGGTTGAGGGGGTTGGGGAGATGAGGGTGTGGGTTGAGGGGGTTGGGGAGATGAGGGTGTGGACTGAGGGGGTTGGGGAGATGAGGGTGTGGGTTGAGGGGGTTGGGGAGATGAGGGCATGGACTGAGGGGGTTGGGGCGATGAGGGTGTGGGTTGAGGGGTTGGGGAGATGAGGGTGTGGACTGAGGGGGTTGGGGCGATGAGGGTGTGGGTTGAGGGGGTTGGGGAGATGAGGGTGTGGACTGAGGGGGTTGGGGCGATGAGGGTGTGGGTTGAGGGGGTTGGGGAGATGAGGGTGTGGACTGAGGGGGTTGGGGAGATGAGGGTGTGGACTGAGGGGGTTGGGGAGATGAGGGTGTGGACTGAGGGGGTTGGGGAGATGACTGTGTGGACTGAGGGGGTTGGGGAGATGAGGGTGTGGGTTGAGGGGTTGGGGAGAGGAGGGTGTGGGTTGAGAGGGTTGGGGAGATGAGGGTGTGGATTGAGGGGGTTGGGGAGATGAGGGTGTGGACTGAGGGGGTTGGGGAGATGAGGGTGTGGGTTGAGGGGGTTGGGGAGATGAGGGTGTGGGTTGAGGGGGTTGGGGAGATGAGGGTGTGGACTGAGGGGGTTGGGGAGATGAGGGTGTGGGTTGAGGGGGTTGGGGAGATGAGGGCATGGACTGAGGGGGTTGGGGCGATGAGGGTGTGGGTTGAGGGGTTGGGGAGATGAGGGTGTGGACTGAGGGGGTTGGGGCGATGAGGGTGTGGGTTGAGGGGGTTGGGGAGATGAGGGTGTGGACTGAGGGGGTTGGGGAGATGAGGGTGTGGGTTGAGGGGGTTGGGGAGATGACTGTGTGGACTGAGGGGGTTGGGGAGATGAGGGTGTGGGTTGAGGGGGGTTGCTGATCACTTCTTGTGGCACCAGCTGCTGGAGATACCTGATTAAATGGGAAGAAAGAAAAAAAACAGAAGAAAGAAAAAACTTGGTGTATGGGGAAATGATGCAGGGAGACACCTACTAATGTGAGAGGATGGAGGATTGGTTGCAGCTATGGGCCATGTGCAAATTAATTGGTCTGTATGTACAATGAGGTATAAGGTCAAATTCAACTTTAAACTGTAAAATAGACAGAGTAGTTGGGAAAATACAACTTAAAGGTTAATAGCACTCATTTGCACAGTTTAAGAATGGTATTATTAAATACCAGAGAATGTACATAGTCATAGCAGAATTTTATGACCACTCCCATTTGGAATAAATTCGGCCTGGGACGTCACAAATGCCACAAATGACCTGGTTTGCTGCATGTATAGATACGTGAGCAAACCAGTGAGTAGTACAAAATGATCAGCATGGACAAAAGGACAAGATTTGACTGATATTCAAAAGCGTATGATAATAGGTTACTGGCTGCAGTGTGATAACATCTCAGAATCTGGTAACTTTGTGGGATGTTCTTGAGCCAGCATACTGAAGATGTACTGAGAATGGACTTCTTGCACACTGACGGCCTCCCAATGGCATATCAGTGGTGTCCCATGGGCTTCTGATGCCAGAGGTGGCAATCGACATGCCACAGTGGACCAGTTAACCTCTGTAGTGAACACAGGAGCAATGAGGAAAGTATCCAGTATCATCACTCAGTGAACCTTGTTGTGTCTGGGCCTGCCAAGCGGATGGCTAATGCACAAATGTTAACCAAGGCTTTTCAGTGTTGCCTCCACTTCGCTGGAGGATTGGATCCAAAATGTTGCCTTCTCAGATGAATCCAGGTTTGAGCTGCATAAATTGGATGGACAATGGCGTATACACCACCAAACATGTGAGAACTACCTCCAAGAGACTCTGGGTCAAACCCAGGGTGGTGGGGTAAATGTCTGGGGGATAGTTTCCTGGCATGAGCTTGTACAACTAAAACAACTGCATGAGTCACTGGTATTTACCAACAGGTAATTGGCAGTCCTACAAAATCTTGTGCACCGGTACATATTACAGTAACATTCTTCGACAATCGTGTAATGGTGTCTATCAACAGAATAACGCCCCACCTCACCGCGCAAGGGAGGTACACCAATGGTTTCAGGAGCATGACAGTGACTTTTGACTTTGACTCTTTCCCTGTCCCTATTACTATCCTGATCTCAGTCCAGTGAAACACTTGATTCGCCAAGTTCACCGTGCAAACCCACAACCACACAGAGTTGTGTATGATGGGCCTCAGTGCTGCAGATGGAATGGTCACGACTGCATTTGGATACCTTCTGTCACCTAACACAGTCCATGTCATAACATCTCGCTGGTGTTATCTGAACCAAGGCTGCTTATTCCCACTATTAGGTAGGTTCCCCATTATATTCTGATATGGCTATGTATTTATCAACAGACATTTTTCATCAACATGCCAAAGGCACTCCAGTGGGTCAAAACGTATTCCTCAGTCTTGTATGTACATATCTTTTTATAATACTCTCAGTGTAATTACAGAATTATTCATAGCTGCTACCAAATCATATTCAATAAGCCCAAAGAGGGATGACCAAACAAACAAAAAAATTTATCTTGCTTGCATCTTAGTGATGTTTTAATCACATGGATATGAGTTACTTACTGATATGTAAATGCCTTTTCACAGCATTGAGCCCAGTCCACAGACCTCTAGTGACTGCTGGGATATCAAGTTTGCGTGCTACCTGTCGACATTAATGAGTTCCTTTCCTTAACAGCCAAAGCAACGTAATTTAGTCAAATCAGATGCTGTGGTGCATGGTTTTAGCTCTCAACACACTTGAATTGGGCACCCACTTCCTGTAACATTTCTGTTTAAAGGTGCACAAATGAGCTTTTGTGCTAATGTTGTGCTAATGACCAACTAGCTCTGGGCTGAGTTTTCCAAAAGCGTCGTAGCATAAAGATCAAATGAAGCACTGCGATGCTTTTGGGTAACTATGCCCAGAGCTACTGAAGCTCACATTTATCAGAGCTGAAGGCAGAATAAGACACCTTTTTGTATCCAGTCTCTGGTGGTGATGGTTTGCACATTACACATTAGGACACAGTGCATTCTTTATGCGTTGATTGCTTTTCCCCCTGTGATGAACAAAAAGTTTTACAAAGTAACCCTTGAAGTTAACAGCAAATATACACATGAATAAACAATTATTTTCCACTGGCTATTTCACCCACAAGGAGCTTTCGAACTCAGAAGTGAACTAGCAAAAGTTAAATTGTTCTTTGAATCAGTATTTCTTCATTTCGTTTTTAGGATATGTTCAGCTTTGAAAGTAGATATTATTGTTTATTCTCTAGTATTTCAGCCTACTGTTTTTTTTAACCTTGCCAAGTGCGTGGATATTGAGGCAAAATAAACACAAGAGTGAGGCTCTCACATGGTGCTAGCGGGAGGACCTTTAGCACTGAACCAATGACTAATTTCAATAATCGTGGTGGAATGGACATTTGTGAGGGGGATGGGTAATGTGGTATCACCAGGCAAAGCCAAAATACAATATCCATTGCTTCAAAAATCTACTCACTTAATAGGCTTAGTGCCTTGCTGATGTTCAAGGTAATGACAATGATGATAATAATAATAATGGCCACTCTCTGGGCTGTAACAAGGAGTGAATGAGAGAATAATTATAACATCACGTAGATAGGCAAAAGACTGTGTATCTCTATTTTGTGTGATATATTTATATAGTCTAGAGAGGGCACTGGCATAATACACTACTGAGGCTAATAGTACAGAGTCATTCAGATAGACAGTGAACCTATAAACACGACTTTAGTTGGACTTCCCAATGTAAGTGACACACTATGAAAGTTAAACTTGCAAATATTATTATATAGTATATTATATATATATTATTTCAATATATAATAACTTCAAATCAGTATTTCTTTGTTTGGATTTCAGGATAGGTTCAGCTTTAAACACAGACATTGAATATTTGCTCTAGATGATTGTAGTATATGTCTAATTGATATGCTTTGTGAAATCTTGTTTGATTTACATCTGGTAAAGAGCTATACACACTAATACAGGGTCACATTTTCCAAACCATTACAATGTTGGGGAAAGAATATTAACAACAAACACTGTAACCAGCAGATCATTATGGGAATTTGTGTCGACTTTAGCTGATGTTTATGCAGATGTATGATACAGATCCTTAACATTGTGTACAGAAACCCAGCCCACACAAGGTACACAGAGCATTTGCATTCACCTTATCATGAATTTATTTTCTGATTTGTATTAATGGCAGCTCATACATTATTTAGTTAGTTGTTTTTCTTCATTTCTCAAGGGTCATATTGAAGGCCATTTCCAAATCCTGCTATTATCTATTCTGGAATAAATTAACTTCGTCAGAGATGCGTCCCGCTGATCTGCCCCTGACCTTGCTGACTAAAAAACTTCTGAAAGGGACATGATCAGACAGCCGGGTCCTCTCCTCCTCCTCTCTCTGAACCAAAACCCGCCATTCTTAACAACTTTGCCAAGGTAGAAAGGCCAAGGAGGATGTCAAAAGCTCCTGACATTTTCAGCATGTCTCTATCTCTCTTTCACACACACACACACACACACACACACACACACACACACACACACACACACACACACACACACACACACACACACTTTCTGTTGAGCCTTTGGCAGTTTCCTCACCTTTGTGAATACAATTCACCAAACTACAAATGTTCTTACAGGTACAGAGATGTTCCCTGTTTCAGTGGAATAGTTTAAGGCATTGTTCCATTCCAAGAGTACACCCTTCCTGTCCTCTTCTCTAGTCAGCTGAATCGTCTGCTACACAACATCTGAAAGCTATGAAGAAGCACACGATACATATGGAGATATACAGTATAAGGGGGAACATAAGGGGGGACATCTGTCAAAAAGGCTTTAATTACCCCCTCATTATGGATACTGAGGTCTTAAACATGGTGTTGTCTACAGCAAAAATCTTGAGATTCAAAGAAATCTTGTAGCAATGACAGTGTGTGACTTGAACTGGAATACAACCAGTTCTGAAAACATGATGGGCCCTTTTCAGGCATACAAACCTCTTTGGGTTATCAAATATACTACCACTCATATGAGATTCAGATATTGGTGTTCCTATCCTTTTCTTTTCTTAGCCAATTGCTGTAGGGAGATAGGTTACAACATCTCAGTATAAAGTATACAATTGTGTGTAACAATAAATTAGTCAAGCTAATTCATGTCTAATTGTTCACTGTGGCACTCTAGAACCAGTCCTGTCATGGAGCACTTCATTAAAAATATTGCCAATGGGTTTCCATTCCCTTTTAAAGATCACTTTGCATAAGAAGACCAACCATTGTTGCAAAACTAGACACTTGTTAATTTGGACCAGAGATTTACTTTCAGTGACATGTCTGCAGCTTAGTTGAACTTCATTAAATGAGCATTTGTTGAAAGGAACAGAGGGATGTAATTCTTTTTTTTAATTAAGCAGGATCACTGCTGTCCACAAATCGCCTCGGCCAGCTCTCCGATCCGCTCTTGGTCAGTAATGATGGGGAAGCGATAAAGACGCACCCTCACATCGCCCCAGCAGCTGAGACCTGACTTGAAAACATCTCGCTAAAGCGGTATGTTGAGAAAAGCGAGCACGCCGCTGGCCATCAGAAAGGATGGCCTTGCTCCTTTCTCCCACCAGACTCCGACACTCTCTTTGTCCTCCTATGCCTCTTAGACCACGGGCTACCCTTTCGATTTCGGAGGAATGGACCATTTGAGAAGACAAGTGATGCATCAAAACGCCTGCTTGCCGCTGAGCATAGATAACGGTGCTCGATCCAAGGAATCACACACTTGATTGAATTAGCCGTCCGCTTATCACCGCGCCCATGAATCTGAGATACTTTGATCTCTCTGGCAGCCAAAAAAGGAGGACCAGTGATCGAAGGAGAGATGGAAGAAGAAAGAAAAAGGACCTCGCTGCTGCAGCGAAACACGTCCGAGCTCAGAGACAGCCTCGTGTCACCGAGTTAATGCACAGCTGCTCGGGCTGAAGCTCAGACCTTATGGCTTTAATCTTTCTGCAGAAGCCCAGAGACTTTAAGGGGTCTCACTGGGGCACATCTGGGTCACTGAGGCTCTTAGCGTGAAATGATTTGGCATTATAATGTCTAAAAGAGATTCAGGATGGAACAGAAAGTGTCAAAAAGTTGATGAGCTTTTTGTGTCACAAAAATAGACAAATTTCCCCTGAATGGGTGTGGGTAAAATATGTTATTGAACAAAATGATTATGTAACTACATAATCACACAAATAGGAGCATTATGTGATTCACACTGATTAGCGTATACATAAATTATCACATGATGTGACCTGATTTCGGTCAGAGTGAAGAAAAAACACAAAGCTGCAGTAGTAAAGAAAGTCTAAAGTGATGCAAATACTTCAACTTGGAGACACAAATGAAATTACAGGAGCTGTGTCGGAACACACCAGAATGCTTTATCACTGGAGATAAGCACAGTCCTATCGTGTAGGAATGAGAGAGTAATGAATCGTAAAGGGCAAAATGTGTGTAAAAGCATTTCTCATTTCTGCACTCTGCTGCTCACGGTCCTGCCAAAGCTTACTCCCCAAACCATCATCCAAGTCCAAACCCCACCCTTAACCCTAACCCATACCCAAACCTAGCCCTACCCTTGACCTTTAACCCTAAACCCTTTACCCTAATCCCAATTCAAATCCAACTCTAGCCCTACTCTAAACTCTTACCCCAGTTCCAATCCGAGCCTGACAGTACGGTGGGCTGCTTATCAGTATTCCTCTCTCATCATGGCCTTTCCTGTAGGCCAAGATGGGACTGCCTCGATAGCCAAGGTACATGCCAGTGGAATCTTTTAGGAACATGACCAGCAAGCTAATCTGTTCATAACCCTTTCAACGTGGGATATACGGAAGTGTTTTAATGCAGGTATATCTCAATTAGAGCTAGCTGTTGTGCCTGAAGCACAAAGAACTGTGGTACTGACTGGAGAACACACACTCTGAGGTGGATGGCGGGTATAAATGTATGTTTAAATCCATAACACTTAGGAATGAGCATCTCATTTCACTGCCTGAACCTTTTCTCTGCAGAGGGCTAGTTGTTAGAACCACCGTTGTGCGTTGTGTGTTGTGTGTTATGTGTGTGTGTGTGTGTGTGTGTCTAAGGAGGGGGGAGGGGGAGATTTTAGAGGTGAAGTTTGGCTGTGCTCCTGTTTTGCCTCATTGACTGTTTTATTTGCTGATTTATGCACTCAGTAATGTAATCCACAGTTGATGGGCCTCACAAAGGCATGACGCTTGTAAATGTTAACTTGTTAAAACCTACAGGAGCATTCATATACAAACTGGTACAACATCTTGCATACCAATGAATGGAGGGATGGTTCTGCTTCCTGGATACGTAGGACATGCATAAAGAATAATCCTTTACCATAGCTATAAGCACAGTGCATTTTAATTAGAGAGAAGTCCAACATATGGATCTCTGTTACAGTCCTGTGGTGTTTGTGTTGGTATTTATGGCAAATGTTAACCCTTTGATTTTACAGCAAACCACCTAGACCTGCCTTGACTTTGCAAGACAATTGTAAATTGGTCAAGTTAATGTTAGAATGAGTCGAAAAGTGGCCGGCTTTAAGAGTCAGCTGAAGTCAGCAGATAAAAACAAAAGAACTGCAGAGGGAACATCACGCAGTTCTGTGGGAAACACTCGTGTGCTGTTGCTTAGGAAGAAGCAGCATCCCATATCATGGTTCCCTCCCTTCCAACAGGTTACAGAATAAGCCCCTAATCCATCAAGCTAAGATATGTGACAGCGCGAGTGGTGGGGTAAGCAGGCCTTTTCTCTCTCACACTCTTTCACTAGCAGCATATATCAAAGGCAGAAAATGTCCCTGCAAATAAATACAGGCATCAGTGTACCGGATGGCAGGAGTGCTTGTGAGATGTTGTGCCTTTCGTTTCGTGAATGGGAGAAGATTGAGAATAGGTCCTGTGAGTTGTGGTGGTGGGGATTGGGGGGGGGGGGGTTGTTTAGTACTGGAAAGTACACAAATGCCTGCCATTCTCCAAGCTGCCAACTGCACCCCCAGCCAAGGGTGCCCCGCTAGGCGGAGGACAAAACGTGATCAATGGCATTTTTGCAGCGCTGCTGGCGGATTTAGCCCAGCAATTAGGCATCTCCAGGTGGCGTGCGAGTGCAGCATGACCGAGCCAGGGCCGTCGCAAGAGCTGAGCAGTGTTTACTGCAGGTCCAGGTGAGCTCCTGACAGCCAGTGTTCACCAAGTGCAGGGTGGAAACTCATTATGTGATGAGAAGGGTGGGAGAGGTCTTCTAGACACCCAGCTATGCCACCGACACTTCTCACTGAGTCACGAGGAAAGTTCAGAGGCGTGCAGGTGGGGGTGCCCCCATGGGGGGGGGGGGGGGGGGTGGCTGATGAAAATCCCAAACAATTCAGTCCAGCAGGTGATAGTATAAATCAGCATCTGCACACACTCAGTTAATTAGTGATGGTGTTGCAAAGGAAGCTGATCCCCAAACAAATGAAAATTCTTAAAATTGACAACAAAGATCTTTAATTGTATTAATCTGCATGGATGAAAGGATTTTGAACAAGTTGCTTAGTTGAAACCCATCCTTAAAAAACGTTGTTTTTGAGGTTAAAACAATTTGTTAATAACTGTTTTTTATTCCAAACTGTGTGGGTTATAGCATCTGTCACCTATCTACATAAAAGGGTCTACACACATGAGAATCTGTCTGATTTAGAGTGAATTAAATGAAAGCCATTCCAATTGAACTCCTCTCAAGCAGAACTCTGGTTCTCCAACTTATCAGGAGAGAGAGAGAGAGAGAGAGAGAGAGAGAGAGAGAGAGAGAGAGAGAGAGAGAGAGAGAAAGGATGTTTTCTTCTAAAGCTATCTCATTACAATGTATGAAAATATTCATAATAGTGCAAGCCTTAACCTGTGCCCTCTCACTGCCAGGTTGGAAAATTGCCTGTCTGCCTTAAAACATGCACTAGCCAGCCAGAGTCGGTGGAGGAGAGATGTAACCAGTGTCCTGCTCACAGAAGAAATGGCCCTCACTCAAAACGAGGACACCAAATCTGTTGTTTTTCTCCACACAACCACTCTGCCTGTTTATTGCTGCCACAGGCACGTGCTGTTCCCAGGATCAGAGATTCATATACGGCTGTGACTCGGAAATAGAGGCATGACAAACATAAAATCCCACGTTAAAAGAGTGCGGCGCACAAAGACCCGTGCCAGCCTGCTGGAAACCGTCCACTCACACATCTTGCTTCGGCTGTCCAGAAACTTCGGAACGCGACTGGAAACTTCGAAACCAGTGGGCCCCAATTCAAACACATGTTTCATGTGCAGGAGGAATGTTTCAACTAATTTATACAATTTCAACAGAGGCTGTGCTCTGCACCAAAGCCCCGATCTGCAAAACGGCCCAGTCCACCGTGCACCACTTTCCTGGACGGCTTCCTCCCCTGGCGCAGGCCAGCTGGTGTAGCGCTGCTGCGTCGAAGCAGGAACTCCGTGGACGTGTTACACCTGAAGGTGAATGAACGTACGGACGCCGCACGACCTTCAAGGAGGCTACGGGAGTGGACTGCAGCTTGTTGGCATGCAGCTCGCCACCCCCGCCCCTCCCTTCCCAGTGATATGGAAAGCGATGACTGCCAGGTGGTTGAAGAGACCCGGGCGGGCGGTTGCGCAATGTAAGGGAGTCGATGATTGAAATATTATTGCTCCATTCATTACTGTCAGCAGCTGCACGCCGGGGCTCTGCGGTCCGATCGAAGCCGCACTCCCCGCAGGAGTGAAGGCTGGTGCGGAGGCAGGCGCGCGATCTGTCCGGCACGATCTACGATAGGTGTGCGAGTCTAAAGAACATCTCTTAGCATGCAAAGGAGAAGGCAGGGCCTGTGAAAAAGGCTTAATCATCTCCAGGCTAGATGAATCAACGCTTCGCACGGGCATACAAGAGGCCAGATAAAACCGCCAAACGACACTCTGCCCGGCAAGATAAGACAAATCTTCCACTTCCTTCCTGGGCTTCAGGCCCTGTTCTCCCACCACCCCACCATCACCACCACCACCACCACCACCACACTGAATCAAAACCCCAGCTTCTGTGGCTGAGAATAACAGGGCCACACTCCGGTTTCCTTTAGTGAGGGGGAGATACGTTTTATTGAGTGCCAGTAAGCTCCACACAGAGCACATTTAATCGACACCTGTGCGTGGCAGGCGACCTGTTCCCTCGGCCAAGTGTGATGACACCACATCATCCTTCAGTTTGATAAGATTCATGGCAAGATGTGACATATACTAGGTCTACGTCAGTTAAGATGAATGAGGGTTATATACATGCACCAATAAATTGCAAATCTTTGGCACCCAACCACTCCAGCTCACACACGTGTCACATACACACACATACACCCCCAAGTGGTTTGCCTCAGCAACCACACAAAACCCATTTACTAAGTTGACCTTGAACAGGATAATGAAAATACAAATGAGCTTCCTTCCCTTCACCCCCCAGCCCCACCCCAAACTGCCCCACCTCCCATTTCTTGATTTATTTGACACCGGTGTAGCTGGCACTAGCTGCTTACACATAAGTGAAGAATGAAGCTTTTACTGGATTTGGTTCTCCTTCGTGGTCGCCACTAAAAGATGATTCTTCACGACATAAGTGACCTTCGCTACAACTGGGGGGGTATTTTGATGCAGAAGCCTTTTGACCGAAGCAACTCAGATAGCCTGACAATCACCTTCCCCGTTCCATGCCCGAAGCGTCAGCAGGCACATCAAGAAAAATCAGACCATCCTCAACATCAACCCCAAAACATACCTGCTCTTAGCACTGCACAGTCAGAACGGGACAGCCGGACTCTGAAACCGCACCTGTAATCTTACATCAGGCATTATGTAAAAAAATATTCCAGGTTGGAAGAAAGTGTGACTCTTTCACTGCCCCCATTTTGCCTCAGTAAAGGTAAGAAGCTGAAAGAATCTGAAATCAGCAGGTGCAGCGTCTTTGATCACAGTGTATGGGAACATCTCCTTGAAATGCAGGAGCAAGTTCTGGTATGTCTGGGCTGCAGACCTACTGGGAAATCGAGGATGAGGGGAAAAAAACTGCCTCTTTGGAAAGATCTTCAACTCTGTGCATTCTAAAACGGCAGCAGACCAGACCACCTGCAGTCAGCTGAAATCTGTAGTTAACATTCATTAGAGCGCCGATTTTTTTTATCGCTACCACACAGTTACACAGTTGCCCTATAATAAGAACAATACGTTTATACACACTACATCATATTTGTGTGTGTGTGTGTGTGTGTGTGTGTGTGTGTGTGTGTGTGTGTGTGTGTGTGTGTGTGTGTGTGTGTGTGTGTGTGTGTGTTACTCTAAAGTTGCTCAAACTGCTAACCTTTGAGCACAGCTCGGTTTGTAAGTATGTAGATATGGTCACTGTTACCTGTAAGCCTTTTATATTAATTAAAGGAGATGGGTGAGGGGCTTCATTTGTACTCAGTGAAGGATCCGCAAAATTGAAATTGATAGTGATGAGTTTGTCCATATGCGATGTGTGCACGTGCGGTGATTACCCTTCGCTGTATGACCTAATACACGCACATATGCTCCTCGCATGATTAACTGTCTGAACCAGGGCTTCAATTAAACAACTCGTGCATGAAAAGCAAACATGTACTTTTTTATATGACAGACGTATAAGATTTCATCAGTCTGCTAGAATGAAACATGTACAAAAAACGTGTTAAAAATAACCTTGATGGTTGTAATTTATTTCAAACGATCATATTTTACTCTGATAATGAGCGGACATCCTGGGGAATTTTACTGGTGAACAGAAGATGGCAGTAACAACTCTAGTCATAGTCATTACGTATCTCCATCAATAAAGAAGCTCAGATCTTCTATGTGATTCCTCTGGGAACTTTTCACTGGTCTGTTTTTAATGAGAGTCACTCTGCATTCATTATACTAACTCTTATCACTGATGAAGGTTTCAATCACGTTTAAACTTCTTTGCAAATTACAGAATGACGATTAGTCATTTTGTTCGACGTGGGTAAACTTTAGACTTCAAACACAAAGCCTGGGTCGGAAGTGCCATGACGGGAAGCTGGTTTCTTAAATTTTTAAGACTATAGTGTTTAATGCAGCATTTTTATGATACAAGGTACAGTGCTGACTATGGATTTATTAAATGATCAGTAAGCTGAACGAACAGCCTTAGCATTTTTTCCCCTAGGGGTAATTTTGTGGCAATTTACCTGAGTCTAAAATAATTCTCACCCTGTCACATTTTAATAAAAAAGAGTTTTCCTTTGCAGTTCGCGATTTATGTCTGACGTCATCCTTTTAATAATCTTGTCTGGAAAAAGACTGTACTAAAGTTTACTTAGTGTGTTTTGTTAGTTGGAAAGACATCTCTTGGAAATTCTCCAGAGTCTGTGCCAGTATTCAGAGTCCCGTTATTTGGCAATTTACAGTCTCTGAGGACACAGTTATTTCTGACACGTTTATTAATTAATCACAGTCTTGGCCATTTTATCGTCTTAATCAATTGCACACAGCCATGACAACACACCCACTATGGACTGAATTCTTTTTATAATTTCACATATAATATGTATTTTTCACGCATCCCTTACTGTTAGGAGGGTTTAAAACACTTTGGAGATTATAATTGTAATTGGAACTCAATTTAGTCCGTGTGAATTACAAATACATCTGTATTTGTTTGGTATTTGTATATTGTGATTTCATAATCATTTTCTGTAAATAGGGTCGGTTCTAAAGACTTGTGTAGTTTACTACCGCCATCTACCGACCGTAAAACCCAAGAAACATTTGACGTGTAATCCCGTTGTTTTCATTCCTGCAGCTGTAGTAATTACACCAGCCTCGGGGTTAAAGTTGACGTTTAGTCATTTGGCAGATGCTCTTACCCAGAGAGAATGACAAAAACGTACATTCAGTACACTGATGAGGACTGAAATTTAAAACTGCAAACACTCTCCTAGGAATATAATCTTTAGCATACTATTTTGACTCTGGGGAAAAGCCTTCAAATCGTTTAAAATAACGGTGACTGGGTTCGGGCAAGGCTAGGCTACAGGTGAAACAAAGTATTTCATTTTATGTAACTCTATTTGGTATGTCTTTCTCCAAGCTTTATTCAGCGGTTCATTATTCGTGTTTTCCATTGCGTGCTCAAATCACAAGAGAAGGAATAACCAGTGACCAGGCTGGGAGGCCTGTAGAGCCCGCAGGACAAAGGCTGGGGTCAGGAACCGTGTACGCTGCAGGACATCCACGTCACTTTGGGGCGGGGCTACAAACAGGTGTACGTTTCACAGGTGTAAGAAAAGGAAATGTAGCTAAGCAGTGGAAAAGAAGTTGACTTTTTTCATTTACATGCAGACATACATTTACCATGACCCCGAAGTGTATTGGGGGTTGTGTACCGTTATTTGTTCTCGGCGTTGCATTTGATGTTATCGGCTTAATAGTGCTTCTCGTCGGTATTTTTGCAAACTTGCGCTTAGATGGCAGATTTTATGGGGATTTTCTCATCTATACTGGTTCCATCATAGTTTTTCTCAGTCTTATTTGGTGGATCTTGTGGTACACTGGAACCATCACGGTTGCTTCTGAAGAGCTTGAGAAAAGCACCTTGAACAGTTTTGCGCACTGGGCTCGCGAGCTCTCGAAGAGACTTTCAAAAAGCAGTGTCAAAACCCTCGAAGCTGGCGAGAAGAGTGATGGGAAAGATTCGATCAAAGGAACTTTGCCCGTCCATGCTCCGACAAGATTAACGTGGCGAAGCCCAGCTGTGACAGGGTGTGACAATGAAGCTTTCGACCGAAGTTTTGACATGTCAGCAAGTGAGAAAACAGTGGAGCTTGCTATTTTGAAGAACTCCGAGATGCTCTTGAATGCTGGTGTGAATGGCAAACCAGAAAGACTTCTCTGACAGATGCCTGTTATTCGTTGATGGTAGGCATAATACCTAAATATTTATCATTCTTGTGCTGCTGACTGTTTCCCTCCCATTGTTAGCCGCCTGGACAGAGTGTACGGTATCAGATGTTTGGATTCGGACGGTGTTCGTCCTTTAGCTAAAGCCATCCACATAACCCGCTTGCAAACCTTATCTGTAGCCTTCAGCTAAATGTTCCACAGCAGAGGTTTATTGTTAAATTTGGAATTTGTAAATGTCAGCAAATAATGTGAATTTGTATTTATGGACTTTATTCACGTTCCCTTAGAATGAGGTTTTGAGCTCAAGTCTTTTCTAATCTGTTATTGATGTCTGTGCCTGCATAAAGAATGTGGTAATCATTCTACCTTTGTATGAAATAATAATATAAGTTGGATTCATACATTCTTATTAGTTCCAAGAATGTTGCAAAAGTAACGAGGCTCAAGTCAGGATATTTTTTATATATATTTGACCATTTAATACTCTTAACTGGCACGAATCAGTCTCAAACTGTGCCATGAACTATGACTGTGAATCTTACTATTTCACCAGTTCTACTTTAGATCGATTACTGTGCAGCACTTTTACCTGAAAATTTTTCTTTCTTGTCTTAACTCTCTTAATTAAAGTACACAAGTGTGGATAAGTAACAACAGGGGTTTGTTGCCGTTTGGGTAAGGAGTGTCTCTGTTAACAATGTACATAAGTCCTAAGGTGGGAAGTCTGAACAAATGTTACTTCAGTGAAATAAAGATGGGGATAGAGGCAGGACAAGAGCAGACGTAGAAATATAGAGATCATTTTAGTACAAACACCATCTGATCTGAAACCTACATGCAATTAATCTATTTATGTATCTTTTGGTGTAAAATAAAATTAGCTTGAACGTGAGAGGTATCACCAACAACAAAGCAGTTCCAATGCTATGATTAATAAAAAATATAATCAATCTAATAACAGTGTTATTAATGATGAGGATAAATGAATTAGTTACTAAATGGGAATAACAATGTAACAGAATAAAAAGTAGATACATTTTCTCACATTTAAACTTTACTGTAAATTGAAAGTAACATCATTTGAAAATACTAAACCATCCAACTTTTATTTCAGTTCAGACAAGTTAATGTAATCTGTTACTACCTCTGCTTATAGCAGTTTATTTCAACCACAGTCTGGATTTTTTCCAAGAGATTTATAAACATTTTGTATTATTTACAGTGATATGTGCTATATATTTTTTCACATATATATATAATAAAATATCTATAGTGTGTGCTATGACCACACAGTGCCTTATGACTAAGGTAAAATATAACTTTTTTGAAGGGGACTAAATCATCTCTAATTTCTCTTTTTTTCTTTTATTATTTTGCAGTTATCTGGCTGTGTGAGCTGACCATTTGGACAGACATGGACTGCACATATTCAGGGATGAATGTTTTAGTTTGGCATATATATTGCACAAGTTGTTCTTACTGGCCTTTTAATGGATACATGTAATGTATTAATGACCTTGCTTTTATGTGTGTATTTGTTTTCTGTGTGAAATAAAGTTTTGTCAGAAAAAGATGATTTCCTAAATAATGTTCTGTCTTTGTATAGGTAGGCAGCATTGTGTGTTTTGTACATAATACACACTGAAAACCTACTCAAATGTTTAGAAGTTTAACATGTGTCTGTGCATTTCATCTGCTGCTGGTTTCAGTGTTCATGGCTCGCAGGTTGAATTTCCAGCAGAAGATGGATTCCTTTCATCAGTGTGTTAGAAACGTCACCAGTGGGGCGGCCCCTAAGAAAGGTCCTGCATGTAGCCTGCAGCTAATGACAAAATGAATCAGCAAGTTCTATAGCCAAGGTGTTTCTACAGCCATGCCATAAGAGTACGCAATTGCATTTAGAGTGACAAAAGGTAACAGTCAAGAGTTTTCTAAAGGTTCTTCTCCAGTCACTTGCAACACACCCACTTGTGTGTGATTAGGGCTGAATCTGCAATAAGTAAATATCAAAAGAGTAGCAACTTTTCTTTTGTTGTATACAGTATGTGCTAAAACATATATGTTGCACATATTTATATTTGGTTGTCATAGATGTCCTAAAATAATGTATGGCTATTTTGCTAAAAGAAATCAGGTTTCATGACCACTCTCTTGCCAAGATGAAGCTTCAGCTTTGTCTTCACTTTGGTGATTAGTGCATCTCGTGGCTTCAGCGACCTCCATTAACACCCCCTTCCTCCTCCGTTTAGTCCTGTGGATTGTTTAAAATGTGTGGAACACACTTTCTGATCTCAGTGATGCGAGTGGCTTAGATGGAATTATGGATTAAAAGACTTGAAGTGGAGATGATACAGAATTTTATCATATCAAAGATTTGGTCTTTGATGACGGCCTTTAAGGTCCCATTTCAGAAAGTCCATCTATGAAGTAATGTATTGATCTCAGTTGAACTCAGTAAGTCTCTCTAAATGATATGTGTGGAAATGCAATACATCTATGTAATGTAACAGCACATAATACCCTTACCAACTTATTGTATTCAAACATCTTGTAGGTACAGTATACAATACCAGTATTTGCTCACCTTCCTTCACTCACATGAGCTTAAGTGACAACCCATTCCTAATCCATAGGGTTCAATATGATGTTGGTCCATCCTTTGCAGCTAGAACAGCTTCACCTCTTCTGGGAAGGCTGTCCACAAGTTTAGGAAGTGTGTTTATGGGGATTTTGACCATTCTTCCAGAAGCACATTTGTGAGGTCACATACTGATGTTAGACGAGAAGGCCTGGCTCTCAGTCTCCACTCTAACTCATCCCAAAGGTGTACTATCAGGTTGAGGTCAGGACTCTGTGCAGGCCAGTCAAGTTAATCCACACCATACTCTGCCATCCATCTCTTTATGGACCCACAAAGTTTGGAACATGGAATTGTCCAAAATGTCTTGGTATGCTGAAGCATTCAGTGTTCCTTTCCTGAAAAACAACCCCACACCATAATCCCCCCTCCACCAAACTTTACACTTGGCACAAAGCAGTCAGACAAGTACAGTTATCTTGGCAACCACTGAACCCAGTCTCGTCCATCAGATTTCCAGATGGAGAAGTGTGATTCGTCACTCCAGAGAATGCACCTCCACCACTCTAGAGTCCAGTGGCGGTGTGCTTTACACCACTGCATCCGACACTTTGCATTACACTTGGTGATGTATGGCTTGGATGGAGCTGCTCGACCATGGAAACTCATTCCATGAAGCTCTCAGCGCACTGTTCTTGAACTAATCTGAAGGCCACATGAAGTTTGGATGTTTGTAGTGACTGACTCTGCAGAAAGTTGGCGACCTCTTCTCACTATGCGCTTCAGCATCCGCTGACCCCGCTCCGTCAGTTTACGTGGCCTACCACTACGTGGCCGAGTTGCTATCATCCCCAAACACTTCCATTTTCTTATCATACAGCTGACAGTTGACTGTGGAATATTTAGGAGTGAGGAAATTTCACGACTTGATTTGTTGGACAGGTGGCATCCTATCACAGGAAATCACTGCGCTCCTGAGAGCGACCCATTCTTTCACAAATGTTTGTAAAAACAGTCAGCACACCTAGATGCATTTTATACACCAGTGGTGATGGAAGTGATTGGAACACCTGATTCTGATCATTTGGATGAGCATTTGGGTGAGCAAATACTTTTGGGAATATAGTGTACATCTTATAGGTGTACAGTTAGATGCTATCTGTGCCTCAGCACAATTCATGTTAGCTATTTGTAACTCTTATCAAATTTCTAACCAAAGCACATTTCTGGTTAGACATTTTTGTGTGTCACTCTTACTCTCAAGTAGTAGAACTTGCATAAAATCTAGCAACACTATTGTGCCCATGTGTATCAGCACCACACCCATGACTGTAGCATGTGCACCGTCATCTGCTCAAAATGTTTTATCAGCCAACTAACACACAGTCAACAGTGGGTCTGTGACAAGACAATGAACATTGGTAAATGGTGTACAGGGTAGCTGAGTGATTGTGGGTGGCATCACATGGGTTAAAGTTTGTAAGTGGATATATAGTGGATGTATGTGTATGTGATAAGTGAGCGTAGGAATAGGTTCAGCTAGTTTCTTTTATGAATAACTTCAGGGAGCCGATCGCAAGTTGTTAAATGTTTAAGCAAAGCTCAGAAAACATATAAAACATGTTATGAACAATGGGGTACAGACCTACAGAACTCCATAGATGTGGAAGAACTGAACTGAAGATCTAGAGATTACCTGCCATTGTGAGGCTTTTTTCTGTAACCTGATTATGATTACACTGGACAAGAGTAAATAATGGGTGTCAGTATGTTTGTGGAACAAATGTTTCTACCTGAAATATGAACTTTATGTTGGCATCTAGCAGGCAATAAAACAGGTTTTTCTGAAGGCACACCCAGTCACTGTGGGTACAGACATTTGAGCCACAGCTTTTTGATAATCTCAGCACACAGACAATACAAACACACACAATAAGCACTAGAAACTCCATGGATATCTTGGTATAGCAGCATACCTAATAGATCTGAATTCTTTCTTTTTTATCATCTTGTTAGTGTATTGTAAAATTGAAAGGCAATGTTATTATTTGAATTGTATATTTTTTAAACTTGACAAAAAACTAGTGGGATATTACATTTAATTGGATTCCTATTAATATAAATATACAATTAAAAACCAGAAACACTGGTGATGTCTGCTACTTTCTTTGCCTTTAGTAAGCTTGTGGTGTTACACACTTACAAAATGGACCACTGACACACCTCTTCAACTGTTTACTGTAAATATGAGCCTTACCACAAATTCAACCAGTTTTTACAGCCATTGCCCCTCTTCCTAGTTATGAAAATAAGAGAAATAGGGAGACGCAGACTCCCATTACTAATTCATCCATGGTTAGTAAGCTATCGTGAAATCACACAGCCATTGTGTGGAGTGTGCAGCAATCCAGAAAAGCCCAGATGGGCTCAGAGGTCCAGTTTCCTGTTCACACCAGATGTGTCAACCAGGCATCCGGATATCTAAATACGACACCTACAAATAGTGCAACATAATGCCTGTATCACCAGAACAGGACACTGAGGCGTGTGAGCTTCAAGGCTCGTAGCGTGGTGGAGTCTGCCACTGACAGATCAAACATGCCCTGCTTCCGTATAATGGTCTCACGAGTGGATGTGCGTGCTCTCATTTGAGTTCTCACTTTTCACAGTCATCCCTCTCCTTTACACAGAAGACGATTCCTTTTAAGATTTTCTTCTATGAATTTATTAGCGTCCAGAATTTCTTAATCAGCTCTGGCTCAACAATGAATTCTTGTAATGCATTTTGCTGTACTCCTCAGCAAATATCACAGCCATCAAATATAGAAGAGTTGCTGATACTGGACTTGCAGCTCTCTGGCTTTACTTTGGACTCCAACCAAACATGATCATGGTGCAATGGGCCACAGCCTGGAGCCCGAGTGCAATATTTTTCCAATTAATAATTCAAACCATCACCCAAGCAGAAGCAAAGAGCGTAACGGGACGTCTCGTCCTCCAGGCCTGTGGGCTGATCTGTGTGTCAACCCACTGTCTCCCCCCACTGGTGGACAGTGGGGTCTTCAGTTGTGGAATAATGCAGAATGTACAGACACCTGACCATCACAACTGTGTGAGCTTGTTGGACATTCAATTCCAAAAACCATTGGGCATTAATATGGACCCATCCACGTCTTTGCAGCTGCGATAGCCTTCATCCTGCTGGAAAGACTTTCTACAAGATTTTGTAGTTCGTCAGAATTTTTGTCTATTCAGTCACAAGAGCATTTGTGAGGTTAGGCGCTGATATTGGACAAGAAGGATCAGCCCGCAATCAGTGTTTCAATTCATCCCAAAGGTGCATGGTGGGGTTGAGGTCCGGGCTTTATACAGGCTTCCTTCACACCAATCTTGTCAAACCATATCTTTATGGACCCCGCTTTGTGCACAGAGGGTTAATAATCACAAAATAGGTAAGGGCCATCCCCACACTACTTCCTCAAAGACGGGAGCATTAAATTGTCTAAAATGTCTTTGTATGCTGTTGCAATAACGTTACCCTTCACTAGAACTAAGGGACCAAGAAAACAACTCCAGACCGTTCTCCTTCTTCCAACAAACTTTACTGTTGGATTCATACGCTCTGCTAGGTAACATTTCCCTGATATCTGCCAAACCCAGATTCATCCATCACAATGCCAGATAGGGAAGCGTGACTCATCAGTCCAGAGAACGTGTTTCCATGGCTCCAGGGTCCAGCAACAGCTCCAGGGTCCAGCAACAGCACGCTTTCCAGCACTCCAGCTAATGCCTGGCACTGCGCATAGGCTCTCGCACGTAACTGCTCAGCCGTGGAAATCTATTTCACAGGCCTCGCATGCACAAGTTCTTTGTGATGCTTCAGCTTCCAGAGGCTGTTTGGAACTCTGTAGGGAATGATGCAACAAAGGATAGGCAATTGTCTCACACTACGCACTCTGGTGTTCAGCAGCTCTGACTGTGAGTTTGCATGGTCTACCGTTTTCATGGCTGAGCTCCTCGAAGTCCCTGAGCTGTTCAGTACAGTCCATTCTGTGGAGAGTCTAAAGAGACTGCATGGCTTTATGCTGGATTTGCACCTGTTGGCAGAGGGCATGTCAGAAATACTTGAACTTGGTAATTAGGAGGGCATGCTACATATTTTTGGCCATGTAGTGTATATTTAAAACTTTTTGGCAATCCACAAGTTAATATGTAACTACCTTGAAATGCACCTGCCCTCTCAGAGGATGAAGATATTATAGCTGATTACATCACCAGTGTTTGCATTTGACAGGCTGAAAGAAAAAGGTTTCTTTGCTTTGCTTGGTAAACAAAAAGAAAAGTAAAGACTGCACCCACACACTCCTCAGAAATGCTAATCATTCTGCCTCCATTTCACAGACATTTACGGTAATTATTAATGGATCCAGTGTTTCAATAAATAATAGGTCGCCCCGAAACGAGGAAAAAAAACATTTTATATATACAGTTGTGATCAAATTTATTCAACCCCCACTGAAATAAAGTGTTTTGGCCAGTTTGACATTGATTTTGATCATTTCAGTCATCTTATTTACAATTATATCAAAGAGGCACTTATAAATTAGACAAACATAACATAATATTTATGATGGAATAACCACAAATGTCTTTACTGTGCTCACATCATTATCAGTTTTATTCAACCCCCTAGTGACATTATTTTTTAGTACTTAGTACAACATCCTTTTCCAGTTATGACAGCTTTCAAGCGTGAAGCATAGCTTGACACAAGTGTCTTGCAGCGACCTATGGGTATCTTAGCCCATTCTTCATGGGCAAAAGCCTCCAGTTCAGTCACATTCTTAGGCTTGCGCACTGCAACTGCCTTCTTTAGGTCCCACCAGAGGTTCTCAATTGGATTTAAGTCTGGTGATTGCGATGGCCACTCTAGAATGTTCCAGCCTTTCATGTTCAACCATGCTCTAGTGGACTTGGATGTGTGCTTCGGATCATTGTCCTGTTGGAAGGTCCAACGTCTCCCAAGCCGCAGGTTTGTGACTGACTCCATCACATTTTCCTCCAAGATCTCCTGGTACTGAAGGGAATTCATGGTACCCTGCACACGTTGAAGCTTTCCTGTACCATTAGAAGCAAAACAGCCCCAAAGCATAATTGACCCCCCGCCATGCTTCACAGTAGGCAAGGTGTTCTTTTGTTCATAAGCCTGGTTCTTCCTTCTCCAAACATAGCGCTGGTCCATTGTCCCAAACAGTTCATCTGACCACAGTACACTGTTCCAAAACCTTTGTGGCTTGTCCACATGACTTTTGGCATACTGCAGTCGACTTTTCTTGTTCTTTGGAGTCAGCAAGGGGGTGCGTCTGGGCGTTCTGGCATGGAGGTCTTCGTTATGCAGTGCGCGCCTTATTGTCTGAGCTGAAACTTCAGTGCCCACATCTGACAGGTCTTTTTTCAGTTCCTTAGCAGTCACGCGGGGATTTTTCTCCACATTACGCTTCAGGTAGCGCACAGCAGTCGCGGTCAGGATCTTCTTTCTGCCACGACCAGGTAACGTTTCCACTGTGCCCTTTAACTTGAACTTGCGAATGATACTTCCGATAGTGTCTCTTGGAATATTTAACAACTTCGCAATCTTTTTATATCCATTGCCATTCTTGTGAAGAGCAATAACCTCTTCTCTTGTCTTCTGGGACCATTCTCTTGCCTTCACCATGCTTGGAAACACACCAGTAGATGTCTAGAAGGAGCTGAGTATCACAGTCCTTTTAAATCTGCCTAATTGGTGCTTATCATGCTTGATTGCTGCTCGTTGACATCCACAGATGTTTTCAATACCTGATGGAAAACACTGGAATGAACCTCTGTTCTTAGGAGTGGTAGTCGTAAAGGGGTTGAATAATTGTGTCAATGAAGAAATCACAAAAAGGCCATTTAATACTTTATGACAAAAAAAATTGATGCTATCTTAGTTGCATTTAGTTCTTTAACAAGTCCTTGTAAGATTTCATTATGAACACAATTACAAATGTGCACTGAATTCCATAAAACCCTTCGCAGCATTGGGGGTTGAATAAATTTGATCACAACTGTATATATATATATATATATATAATTGTAAGACCGATCAAGACCTCATCTGGTATAAATGGCTATTGACAGCAGCATATCAAGGATTACCTAGTTCTCTAGCAATGATCATGTTGCTGTATTGTAATTATTTTTATTCATTTTAGTCATGTTTACTCCATATAGCTTAGTGGTTATTTGGTGTATTACTGAATTTTTTTCTGAACTCCTAATCAAATAAGTGAATATCTTTAAAATGACAACTGCCAAAATACTAATGCTACTGAGGAAAATCAACATTGAATAATTGAAAAGACTGAGCAATAACGTACTTTAAAGTGACTTATACTTCTGTGCAAGGCATCTTTGGGGTGAACCCATTCAGACCTTTGGTACATGTCATTGAATGTTTGTGTACTCTCCATTGTCTTTTACGGGTGACCACTGTCACCAGTTATGTGCGAGGTCGTGGTAGGATCATGGCCACTATAGCTGCTACATCAGCTGAGATCCAGAGAACTGATTTTAAGCACATCTTAGCTGCCCACCATGCCTGTGAAGTCAGACCCAGACAACTTCTGTGAAGACCCAGAGTTTTTCTAATCAACATCTAGGACTTGTCTTGGACCAAAGCAAAGTACAGTTTGTAAGTATTAAAGCTTTAGGGAATGTTCCTGTTAAGTGGCTTCCCTCTAAAAGAGATCAAACATCCAAGGAAACAAGATCACTGTATTTTCATTGCTTTTTTTCTGCGTTATACATCATAGAGCCATTGACAAACTTAACATTGATTATGGTAAGGGTTTTAGAATAGAATTAGAAACAGGTCCTAGGTCAAATTTATGAAATGTTTACCTAACGATGAGGGTTAGGTAATTATATGAGGGTTGTTAATTCTGTGGGAATGCCTGCATGTGCACCTCAGCTGAGCGTGCAGTCCTAACGCGGGATTACAACGCCATCTAGAGAACACATCTGGTGACTCGCTTCCAGATTCAGGAATGCAAAACGTTCTAGGCTGTTCCGACACACATCAGTACACAGAATGAGAACAGAAATTATGGAGTTTTTAATTTATGTAAAAAATGCATTTACCCACTTAAGCTGAACAATATCTAGCACTTATTATTTTGTGGAACACAGATGGTCAGAGCCGACGTCTTCACCGTCTGAACAAAGTAAAATAATATTAAACAGGCAAAGAGACTGTCAACTGTAACACATAGTTAAACACAGCCAAGGACATACTGAAAACATAAGAACAGATAAAGGAGCAAAGGAAAGAGCGTTAAGGAGTTAAGTGCAGTAATGGTCCGAATCAGAGGAGATTCTTCTCAAGTCTTTTTTCCTTTCTTCCTTCTCGGCCCCTTCCTAAGGAACCAGCTCAGGTACTGTATATTTTTCTCTACACATTTTTCATGCAAGCTTGGATGAAATATTTGAATGAAATACAAGTGGAAATATATTTCTTATCTCATAGGTTATTTGTTAAAATGAAAGATGGAACAAAAAAAAAACTAAACAAAAAAAAAAAACTGAGGATGTGAGAAACATCATCTGGATTTCATTCAACAGAAGTAACACAAGTCCTCTATGAATAGTGTTTTTTGAGGAAGCTACTACATTCATTTCCATAAACGTATGAGTCCATATTTAAAAAATTGCCAATGACCTCACGTTAGCATTGTGTTTTTTTTTTGTTGTTGTTGAATATCTGTGCCATGGAGAACAATACAGACAAATAATATCGCAAGATACACGTGTACAACAAATTACTGCATATCTACTAAAGACTGCATTAGGTAGGTAGGTCAACATTGAGGCTAGCTGCCATGATAGGGGAGAGGGTTCCCCATTCTACCATTACCAAAGAGAACCAAGCTCATGTTCAAAGACAAAACAAAAAACAAAAAAAAAAAAAAAAAAAAACACCATACAACTCGTAGGTTGCCACTGTGTGTACATTTGTCATTTACTGTTTGGCAAATTCTTATTTGACCTCTTCAAAATTCTTGTCTTCGCCCCCATTTGCTCAGTATATTCAACAACTTGGATAGGACCTGTGCCTATAAATTAGATCTACTGTATATACAACGTAAATCCATTGAATAGTTATGCTACAGTTAAGGAAAACCATAGTTGATGAGCCCAGAAGGAGTAATTACCTGCATACACAGAAATGCTTGGAGGATACCTGGAGCCCCAGGCAATTTTAAATGGATTAATTTCAATTGAACTTCCAGCTCATTAGGCTACCAGCCGTTCGTCCGGGGAAAGCAAAATCCATCTTGGTCAGGATCTCTCCACTATCCAAGTTTTTCCCAGAGGTAGTAGAGATGGAGGCATGGGACTAGGTTGTACCCAGATTTGATCTAAAATATATTCTGTAGCTTTAAGTACGCTATATCAATATATATGCATATGTTTGTGTGTATTTAAATAATTCTTTAAAAGGCCTCCTGTTGCTCTCCTGCTGTCCACGTTCAGTTGTCCTCCTCATAACAGCATCCGAAATTACCTCCTCGAGTATTGCGTGTCCCTACCATCTTCAAAATTTCACTCCGCAATGCTCTTCTGCTTCTAATCCTTCACCCTTTGGCACCTTGGACTGAATGACAGATGAACGGAGGTGTGGCGGGCGGGCTCAACTATGGAAAAAAAAACCGGTCTGTGAGGCCAAAGGTCACGGCTGCGGCGTCCCTAGTTGGCGTCCCTCTCTGCTGCGGCGGGAGTGGCGTCCCCGCCGTCCTCGGCCTTGGGCCGCTTGGGGTCGGGCAGCTCGGGCGGCTCGCTGCTCGGCCGCTTGGTGGGCAGGGAGGCTGAGGCCGAGGCGTGGGTGGCCAGCATGTGGAGGGGACTCGCTACTGCACGTGGCGGGAAAACAGGACACAAAGGGGGGAAAAAAAAAATCACATCTCATGTCAGCTCTCCACGGGTTTGAACAAACAGCAGGAAGTTCTCCGGGCCGCTTACGTTTACAATTACCCTTGGAATTTGAAAGCTGGTGAATGAAAAAGACATAGCGGGTCGCTTACCTGTGGTCGTGGATCCTTGGATGGCGGCCACCACATGAGTGCCATTTTGTGTTATGGCCTTCACAGGGAGCTGGTGCTGACCGAGCGGCGCTTGCTGCACTATGGTGACTGTCTGGATGGGTGTGGCTTGGGATGTCTGAAGGATACGACTGGCTCCGCCTAAAGAGGCTGTCGTGATGGTGGTGGGCACAGCTTCTACTTTCACTGGACACAGGAGGGGGAGGTGTTACTCAAATCCCCATAACTTGCCTGGCATTTAGCCATTTCGCACCCTTTACAATTCTCACCTTTGACCTCTTGGTGGTCACCGTTCTCCTGCAGCTCCACCTTGCCATCGGCCGGCGCGGCGAAACCAGCCACAGCAGCAACGGAGACAGCAGGGATCTGGTGAACGACGTGGACTGTCTGCACAACAGGCTGCTGGCCGGCGGAGGTGGTGGTGGCGGGGGCCGTGGCTACGGTGTACGTCACAGGCTTGAGCGTCTGAGGGAGCTGCCTCTGCACGGCGATCAGCACCGGCTGGCTGGTGACAGGCGAGCCTGCCAGAAAATGCACCCCAGTGTGAGCTGAGCGGCAGAAGCACTTCCCGTTAGGACAGAAAGGGTGATTGGGCATCGATCAAAAACGTTCTAATAGGGCCAAATGATATATTGTTTGTTAATCATGAAAATATTGGCCTACTGCAATTCTGATTTCGTGAGTCTGGCTTTAATCACAGATCACAGTGTAGACGTTACCGCAAAAAAAAGAACCGGCAGTCAGTCCGGCCCTAAACAAACCTGATGTGTTCTGTGCAAAGCGTGCCTCCTGGATCACAGCTAGTTTTGGCTGAACAGTTGCAGCTGGAGCAGGGACAGCGACGGGCTCCGGATCGGCAGGAACGGGGGAGCCTTCCCGCGACAGGCTGTCCGGAGTCTGCACGCCACTGGAGTGGGCCGACAGCACCCCCGTGTGGTTAGGAGAGGCAGGGGCACTCCTGGAAGGTACGAGATAGTAAAGACAGGACATGAAACACCTCCAGGGAGCAGACGGAGGAGCAGCACTTGGTCACGGCCAGCGGCTGGTCACCTGGAGGACAGTGGGCCGAGGGGCGTCCTAAAACAGGGTACACCGCGTGGCCGCCGCTTGCGGAAGGCCTGGTCAATGAGCTTGCTCTCCGTGGACGGGTCTATCCTCCAGAAAGACCCCTTGCCCGGTTCCTCTTGAGATCTCGGCACTTTGATGAAGTAGCGGTTTAAGGACAGATTGTGGCGAATGGAATTCTGAAATGCGGGGAAGGAAAAGCACAGGAATGGTGTTATGGCTCTGGACATTGAATGGTATTATACACTAAAGGGAGCACATAGACAAAGAAAAGAACTCCGTACATGTGTATGTCTGAAATGTAAAGTTTACAGACATTTGTAATGGTAAATTATTTTGTAAATAATTTCTTTTATTGAATAAATACTAACCTGCCAGCCCTTATCTGCTGTTCTGTAGTATGGGTAGTTCTTAGTGATGTGGGTGTATATACCATTCAAAGTAAGCTGTTTATCTGGGGCCATGGTGATTGCTTGAACAATCAGTTGTGCATAAGAATATGGTGGTTTTGAATCATCCTGTTGTAAGCACAAAGGAAAAAAAGACAATGTTTTGCAAACCCTAAAATCAATTAATTTAATCAATTAATTATATATTTTGAGTGTTTAGTAATATCTTCCATGATCAAACACAACAAGCAAGCACAAAAACAATTCTGTAAAGTCTTTAATTCCTTTAAACCAGGAATAATTCAGAAAAAAATATTCATCAAGTTACATTTATTTAATCAAATCTCACGAGGTGGTCTTGGAAGAACAATGGTGGTGATAGTGCCGCAGGTCTGAATCGGGGAGGCCCAGCGCTGCGTGCTAACATACAGCCTCACATCAGACGGGAAGCGACTCTGTATTCTTTGATGAAACTAGGGACGTGTTTGTCTGATGTCGTATAAATCACATGAGACTTCTGCGTAATGCAACACAACTGCAGAATTTACAAAAATTGCAACCAAGAAGCCTAAACAGTATATGGTGACTTTACCAGTGTCACCATTTAAAATATTTTTAAGTCAGTGTGCTAGTGCAAACACAAGAAAACAAGTCATGTGATTCTGTTAAATTCATGCCCATTCTTGGTCCTACTGGTCAAGGACCCGTCTGTCTAAATGGACAGTGTGTGAATGTTCAACATTCTGATAAATATCAATAAAAGATGATGCAAAAGCTTCTCTAACTGTCAAGAAAACCTTTAATGTCTCATCACTCCTCTTCAACAGCAGCCAGATTCCCCCCGCACTGCAGTCTATATTTGTTTTTAAATAGATCCAAAAGAGAGACTCAGATCTGGTGGCCTACATTTTGTCGTATGCATGATTGTCTAATAGCTGGTACTGCACAACTGCGCTAACTGGCAGCGATGACGGCTTATGGTCCAACGCTGCACAAAACGAGTGCTGGCAGCCGTTTAAGAGTCGGCCATATCAAATAGTCCGTCTTACAAACACCTTCAAATTTTTACAAGGAAGTGATATGGGCTGAAGTGCAGGATGGTGTACCTTTGGACTGTCTCCGCCAGAGGCTTCCTTGTCGTTTTCAGACTGGGAGCTGTCCCCAATGAGCTCGGCAGCCAGCCCACGCCCCACCCTGTAGCTGGACAGCCCCGCCCCTCGAGGACTGGAGGGACACGAGTTGGCGGCACTGTGAGGAGACAAAAAAAAGAAGCCAAAATGTTAGACCGTTAAGGTCAAAGAAACGCCTTTGGGCACAACTTGGAAGAGGGATCCCTGCCAACAAGACATCTGCACCTAGAATAATTACAGAAATTAATTAAAACAGCCGTAAATATTAATATCCCCAAATACTGCCACCTTGAAAATCATATGGATAGCTTTAGAAGTGGTCTAGATAACACAGAGATTTAACAGGCCTAACTTTACACCCATTTCAAAAGAATGTCCCATTTACGGAGACAGAGATGTACTTATGTAAAACATATTGTGTTTAATAAACAGGTCCAATATACCCAACATTGCATATTAACAATCGCCATAATATGTTTTAGTCTTCAGCATCAACAATGCAAAAGTCCTGATGCCCTGCTGATTTTTTCAATGACTTTTTCCACCTGCTAGAAGGGCGTCTGACAGAACATTCTGGCAGGCTTCAGGATTCATCCTGCTCCTTCTGCCCATAGTCACATCAATTAAGATATGCAGAACGTGCCCAGAGCCTATCACCACCCAAGACAATTTTCACAGACAAAGCCAGCTTTCTACATTGTGATTTTTTTTAGATTGTGACTTTTTCCCTTATTTTACCTTTTCACATCATACTGTAGAAAACAGCAACCGTTATGACATTCCCATATCCGATATTCCCACTGAATGTCATTGATCTTTGTTAGATGGAGCAACTTTCTATCTCATCTTGTACTACCAGCCTAGAGGTTTTTCCACTGCGTGTCGGTGCCCCATTTTCAGCTATTAAATGTGGCTCCTCGAGGCCCTGATCGTCGTTGGTTGCATTTAGAGCACGTTATATGTTAGAAGGGCATTGTGACCTCAACCCTGTCCAGCAGGATTTTAGACATACTGTAATAGGGCCACAACTTTGCAGCTTCTGATGCACCTGACTATAGTCAGAACAGATTCCTCTGCTATTCGAGGTACCTCCCTACGCAGCATGGCCAGATTTAGACATGTTTCCACAACCCATTATTAATCTGTGCCATGGATGCAAATTCTGATTTCGGCACATATGTTTACAACCATCAGTCTGGGGGGTGGGGGGGGGGGGGGTGTTATTAGTGAAGGATTATTCATTTATGTACTAGGCTTCCTTGGTTGAACCGGTCACCTGTAGATGCTGGGCTTTCTTCTTTAACCATGTGCTGATTACACTGCGTTTATTTCTCAGATCGATGCGTAAGGAGTCTTCAGTCTCACCGACAGACAGCTCAGAGACAACAAAAGCCAAGACTAAAATCAAGACTAGCCATGCTTCCACTGTGACTGCAAATAAACCATCCTGCCTAAAAAGAAACAGCTGCAACCCCAACTGTCTAAATACTGGGGGGTGGGGATACACAAACCATGCTAGATTTCCACCAAATTCCTTAAATGCAAGAAAATACAGGAGTTCTGGACTCAAAATATGTCCCTGTTTCAATTACTTACTAAACTCCAAGACCTTCCTTGCAAGCTTTGGGTTTGCCAGGAGCATGAGTGTATTTTGCCTACGCGAGCAATTCTGCTGTAGTTAATTCAATTGCTATTAACAGGCTTTTAAATAAAGAACAAAGACTAATGATAAAGGTGTCTCTCATCCATGACTTTTACTGCACTGTTTCCGTTTCTTGGATAAAAACACCCCGGATTACTTGGTGTTGGTAGCAGCAGTTTTTCCAAAAGATCTACAAAGAAGACATGCTTGCACATGACCAGTGTTCCCAATATCACAACATTAAGGTGAAATATTTCCCATAAACACTTAAGCATTTCCCCACCAAAGACAACATGTTGTGCAATATTTTTATGTGACACTAGTGATCCTTTGACGAGATCTGGCTAAAGATTTCCTGCATTCATTGAACTTAAATTAGTTCCTTTTGCCAATACCATGAATTCGAATACCATGAATCATTGCTTCCACAAGTGTATTAGGCACATGGTTTGACACTAAGGGCCATTCTGTAACTAGCGGAACATGAAGATGCAGATTCACCTGATGGTGCCAGTGGGGGAGGGCAGGGGGCTCATCAGGTGAGCGATGTTGTCTGGAATGTTAATGGTTAGCGGCGAGATCTGGGGTTGGACCGACTTCACAGGGGACTCCGGGGCGTTCCTCCTGTCTTTTTTGTTGTTGGACAGGGCAGTGAACGTGATCTTGATGTTTGTGCTGGGAAATCGGAACGTGCACCTTTAAAAGAGAGAGGAGGTCATTCGTAGGCCACCGTGTCATTTGTACACATCTCCAACCTGCAGCATATTCTGCATTTTACACAAATGTAAGTTGAACCAACAAATCAAGTGTTTTAACATGAAATAAATTTGACTTTGTGTTATTGTGACAAGCCAACTGAGTAGTAAACAAGGCACAGGCCTGAATGCCATCCAGTAACATAAACCATAAGGTATCTGTGGTTTATATATGGCCACCAGCATGACCAGGTTACATAAGAGATATTACTTTTTTATTAACATAGACAGATATATTTGAACCTGCGCTAAAGCCTAAACATAGACACCTCATGAGATCAGTTTAAAGGAGACTTTTAAAACCCCTTCATTTAATTCATAATCAAACTACACAAACAAACTCCTCATTAGGATGAAATGTTAACTTAATGGATCAGAATATTGTTGGTCTGTATAACAGAATATGGCACTGAGCCTCCTAAATTTGTAATATTATGACAACAGGTTTGAAAGGTCAAGAAAAGGCCCGTCTTGAAAACAAAACAAATGGTCCCACACCACAGAAAAAACGTCGTCTCACTTAGGTCCAAATTGCATCATGTTGTTTTCATAGCACGCGATACTTTTAGACTACGAATATCTTACCTAAACTGAAATATTAAGCTACATCTGTATAATCACGCGATCAAGGACTGCGGTAGGGAAACTAATGGTTCAAAATAAAATGCCGTCGGAATATTCCGATTTTACCAGAAGCGGCAAAGTTGAGGACAAATCCAGATATACTGCATTAAAGCACATGCAGTGAATTAGAATTCAATCACTGACACACCTTTGAGGACATCAAGGGTTAAGGGACAGGATGTTACCCTTTAGCTAAGCAGAGCCCGTCTCTTTTTCAGGACAAACCTTAAGTGGTTATGAGTAATACAGAAATAAACCGACTTCATCGAAGGGTTAGACGTGAATGCAAGAAGAAGAAAAAAAATCTGCTTGCAGAGAACTGCCCTGGCGGAGAGCTAAGGGGGGGGGCAACTTAACGTTAGCAGACAAGCTAAGCAGTGCTGCTGCATTAGCAGGCAACATGAGACCTGTGTTGGTTGTAGTTGTCATAATCAACACGTGCTACCTTGCAAAACAAAACAAAAACTGCAGCTAATCGGCATAAAGGCACTCGGGCGTGCGATCGGGTTTATTTGAGAACACTTGATAAACACTGATGGTCTTACACTCGGGGAAGCTGGAGAGGAGGAGCCCCTCGTCTTTGAAACACCCCATCCACGAACACCCCGTTTTTGCCGAGGCATCGAAGATAGAAGTCTCCGCTGCCAGTTCCGTCTTCGCCCGCGGTGAAAATCTCAAGATGTCTCCGAGAAATAAAGCTTGAGTGGCCCATGCTCACGTCCACTGAGCCCTGTGATGAATTCCTGCCGATGGTTACCGAGCGCTTCTTCATCAGGTATTCGAATTCTCGGCCCTCGAGCCGGGCGACTGCCGACCCTGACATCCCGCTCACCGCCATCTTTTAGATCTTATTCTTTTGACGTTAATTTGCTCTAAGATAAGTCGGGGCTGTTTGTGATTGTTGTTGTGGTGGGGGAACTAATTTCAAATTTAGCCGGGGGATCAAATCGAAAGATAAAGATAAATGCGGAGGAACGTGCCAGTATGGGGACAGCGGCTCCTACCCACCGCCGCAACAGAGAGAAAGAGAACAGGATAAAACCTACCAAACAAACCTTGGGGGCGGGCCAAGTACGAATGACAGCGCAACGGACCAATCATTCCAACGATGATGTATTGAAGATAGCCTTTCACCGGTTAGAACCAGAACTGAGCGAGTTTGTAATGTGTCGAGGTTGGTTGCACGGTGATCTTGACACGCATGTAAATGGTGTGTTGTAAGAGACGGATTGGTGAGATTGACTTCACGGTTTTCTCAAGAAGCATTGTAGCTGTACATAAAATACCTTAATTCCAGCGCTACTTCACGGAATGTCCGAGAGTATAAAAAAATAATCGGGCGAATTGAATGTCCAATATAATTATTCATCTTTAGAAGCAGTTTTCTTGAAATAAAATAATGCTGTGAATGGGGAATATTCAGTTTGACAGTCTGCCTCAGCCTATTGCAAGATTCTGTCGGGATAAACTGTTTTCAGTTTTTAAACAAAAGACTGATCAAGAGATGGATGCAAAACTGAAGTTGGTCGATTGTTGCCGTTTTAGTCGTATAGCCGTAGTAAAAATGGATGCTTGGTAATGTTTTGTTTGTTTTTGTAACAGATGTGGTGTCTAATTGCTAAAAACTGTAACCTCGTTGTACCACAAACATTTTAAGGCGCTGTGGTTGTTAGTAAACAGTGATGTGACCGGTGGGTGTGGCAAAACATTACCAAACAGCCAATCCGTATAGACGCCAATTAACGAATTACCAACCTTTAGTTCAATCATGTTTAATTTGTCACATGATAAATTCTCTGCCGTTTCCCTGCAGACCTCACAGTCAAAGCATACATCATATAAATCACGCTGCTTTAGGTGTAGTCACTTCTACCTTCAATCACGACAAAAGCATTAAGTTCTAATCAGCATATTCCAAAAAAAAAAAAAAAAAATACAAAAATGAAAGCAAAAAATTATGAAGAATGAATGCAGTTTAGGCATAAAAATACGATTGGGTTATTGGACACTTTGGTAATCGTTTGCTGATGTTCTTTAAAAATGGTTGTAGAGTGCATTAGAAAGAAGAAATGATTGATTTTATTTCACTGACTTAAAACTGCCCTACCACTATTACACTACACCTGTGTTATTATTGTTAAGCAGATCTTCATTTTCATCCCATCATGTCTTCAAAATTGATCCCTCACCAAGTTGCATTGGTCACTAAAGACCATATTCACATTAAATGCTGTACAAAAGGGGCAGATGCTTGATTATTTCTTGATTATTATAGTGTTGTAACCTTAAAAAAACATGGAACTTTGTCTAGACATTTTAGCAACTCCTAGACTTTTCTGATTTAATAGAATCTTCCTTCTACCCAATGACTCTTCTGTGTTTCATGTATTGAGCACGTAGCTGCTATGCATACTATTATAATGCATTAAGCATATGAATCGATTCAGTTAAACAGATTAACTCCCAGTAAACTGAAAAAAAGAATATTGCACATACGTGTAACTAACATAAAACAGAGAAAACATCTACAAGAGTTTTCCCCATGCACTATTCTATGTAGTTACATGGGTTCTGTCTGGCATTTTGTGGTTATACAACACATAAAACAAAATCTAACACTACTAATAGTTTGTACATACATATTGATATTATGAATGATGAAAACATGTACACACCACCCCTCATAAGACGGGAGACACTGCACTCCATCCACTAGGTTAAGTGGTATTAGCGGACAAAAGGACTTCTGGCTAACTTTACACTTTATATAAAAATAAAAAAAAACAACACAAAAGAACAGCATTCCCAATGGAAGACCTTTAAAAAGCAACTGTTGTCTGTTCAAAAAAAATATATAGATTCCCTCTTCTTTTAATCTGAATAGACCAGTCAATTTGTGTGTTATCTCTCCAGAGTCTCTAAGATAGAGGGCAGAAAAAAACCAAACAAAAACAAGCGCACACACACACACACACACACACAAAAGTGAGCATACAGATCTCTCAATCTCTCCTTTTGACCAGGACGTCCCTGATTTGCTTCGCCTCTCAGAAGTGACACTGGGTTTTAAATGCAGAGTGCAGTAGGTCCACTGACATTCTGCAAATATGGAGATGTCAGAAGGAAAAATATCGCAAATCTGGAGAGGGGGGGGGATCTGTGTTCAGATCTTCTCGTCAGTCATTTCCAAGAACTGTGCGTATACATCCCTCGAGCACTCCCCTTTTTGGTTGAACAGGAACTTGTAGTAGCTGCCATCAGCACAAATGGCTGTGGAAAGGAAGGAGGGAAGGAAGAGTGATGGTCAGAAGGACAGCGCAGTAAACAAGTCACATGACCAAGACCTGAGTCCACATCCTTCCCCCATATAAATAGATACCACTCATTCATTGCGATGCTTAGCAAGATGTTCAAGTAAAAATGGAAATGGCTACGTTTATTCCCACCCCATTACTCAGGCTGAGAGCAAGGTTATTTTAGTTAATTCTCAACCAGATGTTCTAGAAATAACACACAGCTCCACTGCACCTATGACTGCGTTGGGCTCAGTTCCAAAGGCACAGACACAGGGTGAGCCAGATGGTACTTGGAACTTGGAGAAACTCCACTTGGAGCTGAAATACTTGGGAAGGAAACTGGCTGAGGCCAAACTATAAAAATAAATAAGATAAAAATCAAAAACATGAGATGTATAAAGAGAACATTTTAGCAGTAAGGAAAGCAAGCTAGTGCAATTAAACACTTCCATCAAATGCCATCATTATTCTTTCCAAACCTTGATTGCTTGTTTCTTTTGGGGTCTTCTGCAGCAAATATGTGGACGGTACCATGGTCACTTGACACACAGATGAGAGATGCGTCCTGGTTGAAATTAATGCTGAGAGGGGAAAAAAACCCAAACAATTCAATGTGGTTTAATCTGGGGTTATGTGTAAAAGTATAATAATGTCAACAACTCACCAGTATATGTTCGCAGTTTGTGATCCCCGTCTTAACTCTTGGATCAGATGACCCGCTGATGTGTCAAATATTCTGATCAGAGTCCCCTGAACAGATGAAAGCTCGATTAACCAGGTTATGTAAACAACCACAAACACCTACACTACTCTCAGATGTTTGGATTTTGTGGGACTTTTTTCTGGTATTAAGCATGATACACAAATCCTTTTTAACTCAAATTTACAAACAAAAAATTTTTTTACAAAAAAAATAAATAAATAAATTCTGACATGAAAAACAGACTGAGAAGGCTTATGGATTACTACATTTTAATCAGTGTAACAGCACTTTTCTAAAAGCCAAAAATACTATGCATAAGATTTGAGGTCTAGATAGACATGAAATGTAATGATCACAGTGCCTTGAAAAAACATGTTCATTCTGTTTCTGGTCTACAAGCACATCCACTCAGCACTTACTTTTTCAGATGCCGTGGCTATCCGCGTTCCCTGGAGGTTAAGGGCAATGCAGCACAGAGCTCCCTCGTGAGCTGGAATGTCAACCGGTGGCCTCTCAGTGTTAGCCAGGTCTACTATCTGCACATGCCCAGAGTGAGTGCCAGGAAAGGCTAGCAGGGAGTTGTTGCTGTTCGGACACAACACACACAGACCTGCAAACAGGTAGGCACACTGCATCAATAACATCGAAACTGGCAGTAATAGGGAAAAGGATGTCCAATAATAAAATACAAATATTAAAGCTTGATTTGCTTTCCTAGCTATCTTTTAATAAACATTAGCTAGAAGATCTAAAGTACATGTAAAAAGAAAAATAGAACATAAACCTTGATCAATAATGAGGAACAAGCCATCTATGCAACTCTTTATATTATTTTCTTCGTGGCCGACATACAAAACTCACCTTTGGGGTTGTAGCATGTTTCGAAGACATGTAGCTGGTGAGGATTATGTGTAAAGGTAAAGACCTTGATCATTGAATCCAGGACCACCACAATTCTGAACACAGACAAATAAATTATTGTTTCATTAATAATTTTATGCTCTTAATATTTCTGGACATTCAATATAATGTGTTTGTACACATAGGCCTAAGAAACGCAACAAAAATATACAGAGTGCTTGTAAATCTATCCCTAACCAACAGTGTGTGCTATTTCAGTGTCCTGGAAGTTTATGTGATAAGGAATCTTACATGGAGTGAGTTCTAGATTAAAAATGAGTCATCACTGCACACTCAGTACTACTGCAATCGGTAGAGAAGTAGTTTCAGAGTCACACCACAGAAGTTACATGAGACATAGAAACAGGGCTGGGCAATTAATCAAAAATACATCAAAACTGATATTCAGAACCTCTAACCGACAAAATTTTGTCCATGCCGGTTATTTGCTTTTAATTATATCATATTACATATATATTTAATATAAATATATGTTAATACTTTGCCCACATTGTAATTACAATATGACGTCTTTCATTAGAAAAAATATCCCGGTTTTAATATCTGACCACTTGTCAGTGAAATATCAAGGGCAAAAAAACACAACAAACCCCCAAAATCGTTCATTAACCATAATCGAGGTAAATTGTTCATTTAATCATGATATTAAATAAACTAGAAACAGTACTACATAGAAACAGTGTCTGATAGCATGTCTGTTTACTTTGCTTAATACCAATTAACATTTACAGTTAATTGAGAAAAATCAAGAGGTAGAAATGCTGAAATTAGGAGCCCGAGTATTGAAGTCTTGCACTTGGGCTGCCTAAAATACTGTGTGCTAATCTCAGTATTGAACTTTGCAATATTGACATACTGGATATGAGCCATCTAAACAAAATCACCAAGCTCAGACACTCCAGAAAAGCACTCCAAAACAGCATTCTACTTTATGGCAAATATTTTGACAATTTATGCCAGACAGACTTCACCAGTGATTTCGAAATTTTACTTTTTTACTTTTTGATATTGGGCATTATGAAAACAATCACAGAAACATTTACAAGGCACTTCAAATCCTTGAATACCTGTCTCGTCGTAATTTAACAGCTTTGACTTCTGTGGAAAACTCTATTTCAATCACTGTTTTTTTCTTGAGGTCATCCCAGATCATAACTGGCAAAAAACAGGGAAGACAACACACACGTTGCTCTAACTTTAAATGCAAGTATGCTTCAACTTGAAGTGTGCACAGCAGCCTTAGCACAAAGTGTAAAAATTGAAAAATGACTGAATCATTTGTCACATCACATGAAATGTCATTTCTCAGTTATAATAAGCAGCAAGTTCACAATGTCATTTTGCCACGTTGTGCAGCATTAAGCAGAACATACCTTTATTGGGTGGATATTTGGGTTTCTTGCCTCCACCAACAAGAGCAAGATAGTTGCATCGAAAAAGCATCTCCACATGGCCAACCCCTCCCTCAAGAAACTCTGAAAGTAAAACAAAAATTTGAGACAAAAAATTCTTGAGCAGTAAAGTCTACAATAAAGCCACATTCACCAGATAATGCAATCTCCCACCAGTAGGATTCACACTTACTCCTGCAAAATAATTTATTGAATAATCGATCAGTCCACTGGTTGTCAGTTCCTTTTTTTATGCTACAAAGTGATATATACAGCTAGTCCAAAGAGCACCAAATCTTATACCACTACCACAAAACGATGTCAATAAAACTGTGGTCAAGTCAAAATCTGGGTAAAGTATCTTCAAAAGACCCAATGAGCCATCCTATGTGAGACATATATATATGTGGGGGATTGTTTTTAAATGTAGAATTAGAAGCCACTCTGGAAAATCACATGTGCTGGGCTGCAGGCATAAATAATTAACTTCCTCTTACAGCATTCTTTAGCATTTCTGGAGCAAATAAGTAATTGAACAGTGCCTTATTTTCCTGATTTTACATAAATTACACAAAATTAATGAGATCTCATAACAGTAAACTACTAGTAAGCAGTTATTTTGGAAAACGGATGGATACAGCGCCAGTCACCTTGCTTTTCTTTCTCTTTAAGAGGATCTGTGTTGTACACTCTGAATCCATTTTCCATTCCACATGCAAAACACCCTGGAAAGATAGAAAATACAGTCTTGCCTTTAAAAATCGTTGTGGTCAAAACACTCGTAGTCTAGTAGCTAGCCAATTACATAGTCCAAGTCACGTGAGCTAATATTACACCAGGTTACCTTGCTAGCTAATTAGCTTTTGTGAGTCATCTAATGTTCTTAACCAGTGGAGTAAACGGCTGACGCGTTATTTAACCCTAATAATGTATTCTACACCAACATTATTGTGAAATCTTGTGTGCCATAAAGCCGCACTGTCCATTGGGTTTATCACAACTCTTGACAACTAGCTAGCTAGGTAAGGAAACCTACTTCAGCAAAGAACTCGAGAAGTGTGACTGCAAGTTAGCAAAACTATTGCACAAAATACGTTACTGCAATTGTCCAACTATAACCTCAAACACAAGTGTACTGACAGTATTCCGAGTCCAATAACTTATCTTAACATGGTTAGTTCTATTCACAAGGTGGGGCTAGTTAGCTAACACAAATTACGTTAGCTTGGCCATAGCTTGCTAGCTAGCAAAACATGTAAACATCATAGCTACCATGGTCTTGGTTGAATCCAGCATAGAGAAGTCCATTTCCGTGTGGATTGGATGGCAGTAAATTCATGGTGAATGTAAAGTATTTAGCTTCCTAAATGGTCAGAACTACCCACTTGCTTTTAACCAAAAGACACCATTCCTTTAACTAGCTTCCGACGATAATATTTGACTTGCTAGCTGTATCACCAGAGCCCTGCTAACGTTAGCCAGGAACGCTATTTGGCTGTGTTCCTGCGGTCCCTCCTTTCGAGACAGGACGCTCAAATGCTCACAGAGCAAGGACAGGAAAACTAATCACCGAGAGCAACGGATCCGACCACCTGCATTCTAAGTGCCGTTAACCTACCTAGCTATGTTAGCTGGAAAACTATGAGATATTTGAATACTTTTAAGCGCTTCTGTTTTTTGAAATTGCTTAGTTAGAGGCAAAATACCGTGCATAACACAAGTGCCATATCCGTTTTTACTCTTGAAATGTAAGTATAATTAGTCTAGTTAAGTCCACTAAACATATGACATATGTATGACATATGTATACCTAGGAAAATGACATATGTATACCTAGGAAAAGTAATTCTTTGTAGAGGATTGAAGGTTGGCAATCCTCACGTTAAATTTACGTGCCGAAGAACCCAAGTATGAAGATAAATCTGTTGCAGCACTTGGATAGATCTGTTGCGTGAAGGACATGACTTGAGAATTTGTAAAACAAAATCTGTATTCGTATTTTTAATTTGAGAACTTGTAAATTAAAAGTTGCACTTGTATTTTTGAACACAAATTCAAATCTGCCCGCCTCGACTTTTGCAACACATATCTCGGTGACGGTGTACTTGTTGCAAAGCTGATTTGTGCACTTGTACGGGGAAGTGGGCGGGGCGGTATGGTGGGCGGGGCAGTAGGGTGGGCCATAAATCGTGACTCATCAGAAGCACTTTCATCAATTTTAATTTTGATGACTTAATGTCGTTTGCCATGTATACAGTATTAGCAGAACAGTGCGTATAAAATAAATACCGTGGTTTGGTGTGCCATCATTGACGGAGATTAATCAGGGATCAATTTTCTGCGTCAAGATTTTTTAAAGCATTTCTGATGAGTCACGATGCTTGCACAACTTTGAAGTTACGTTGGTCCCTAAACAGTCTATAGCGAAACATAAACAAAAAATTGTGTCTGAAATCTAACAAATTCTGCCTCCGTAGGCAAAATTCTGTGGCAAGAGGGTGCCGTCCAAATCAAATAGCCTACTACATACTACTCACGTACTGATTGGGTCCCAAATCGGTAGGCAGTATGAATGAATGAATGAATGAATGAATGAATGAATGAATGAATGAATTGTTCAACTTGTATAGCGCCTTTCTAGAACCCAAGGTCGCTTTACAATTTTTATACAGATACAACTCTTACACACCCAATCACACACCGGCAGTATGCAACCAAAGAAATATTTCTCAGTATGTGATAGATACCTGGATGACGTACTACTTCCATGAAATATTCCAGAATGGGATCTTTGTGATGTACTGCATCTGGTCATGCAACAATGACAGACACTTTTTCAATTTAGAACAAGGAATGTTTCCTTGCCTAGGAAAACACTACTTGACATGTTAGTCCAGTTATCTTTCACATTCTAGAAACATTCTTTTTGGTCACATACTGATTTGAGGCCCTATCAGTAGAATAGTAGTCATTTCTAGCATCATGGGTTTACCATATAAGAAAAACTTTACAGCACTTTTTTGGACCAACCTTCCATTTTTGCCCACTAACAACACACTGCTAATATCTATGTATATGGTGGCCAAATGAGTTCAATTACAGTTTTCTAACATTGCATGTTGTCATGACTTCACTTTTGAGTGAGGAGGTGGACTGTTTATGTCATGACCAAAACCAACTTGTTTTATTAGTAGCATTGAGTTCCAAAAACAGAGTCATGGAACAGGCCAAGAGACTCTACAGATACTTCTTGATATAGCAGCGGCATTTGACCAGGCATCAAATCTCTGTGTCCACAGGCATGATGGTGTTAGCATGTTAACCTGGTATGTGGAGTTGTCCACCATGAAATGTGAATTCACTGTCAAAGTATTAGTCACCTTTTCACAGTTTTCATTGTCTAATATTTTTGGTACTGAGCTCCCATCATTCACTACCTGTGATGGATGCATCAAACTTTATCTCCTTCACATGTAATAATAGCTGTGTAGGTTTTCATATTATCACACACCAATGGACACCAACTCAGTTAAGGTACAAGAGACTTCACAACAACCCCAAATACAAACGAACCTTATAAAGGGTGCAGATAATATCTTTTAGGTGTATAATTAGGATGTGTGCCATGTGATTAATAGGCTGGTGAGGCAGACCAGTACAACCCACCGGAGGGTGTAGCAGAGGGCTTGAAAAGAAGGCTACACTGATTAATCACTCAATAAAGATTGTTTAGGTAAGATTGACTGACCACTAAAACAAGCATAATTTTTGTAATATTATAGCACAAAACATTGTATGTAATAAATAATTAATACATTATTTAATTACAATAATGGGTGTATCAAAATGTTCCATCGTAAAAGACCACAGAGAAGTCATCTTTAGTATTCTTTGTTTTCAATGTCTGGCAGAGGGCTCTCAAGTTTTGGATTCATGTCAGAGTGTGAGAGTTGTTGACGGGGTGTGGCGAACGTAAGTTGTTGAGCGGGGTGGAGGTTTGTATATCGCGATCGATCGCCAGTGGAGGGCGACATAGATATGGATCGGAGGTAAATAAACTAGATTTTTATTTCTCGCCGTGTGAAATCGGAAGTGTGGCGTGTGAGCGTGTGAAGACGGTCAAATGCGTGTGTCACACGCTCAATGCGTGAGACTTGAGAGCCCTGGTCTGGCATCTACATGATCGTTTCCCATTACAGTATTTGGCAGACCCCTCTATCCATAGTAATTTTTAAAAAGTGTTTTCTGTAGTCTTCATTCGATAAATATCTTAATCTGACAATAGGTCAGATAGAATACTATCAGGCTACAACAATAGCTAGTATGGAAAGTAAGACATATAAAAAAATAAGAATTGCTTAGTGAGTATTACATCGTTTAAAGTCCGCCAAATCGAGTCTAGTCGATTGCCCTGGCTGTCTTGGTCATTTTGACCTGTCCCTTCGTAATAATTGGCAGGCTGCGTTTATGGAGTAATTATACGTCACTGTGTTCTAAACGTTCGAATATAAAATATCAATGCCATTATGTTAATAATGGCTCAAAAAGAGATAGTATAATTAATATTTATTCAGAAAAATAGTAAAAGCAAGTATATTTACTATACGGTTCCATGGTGTAATGGTTAGCACTCTGGACTCTGAATCCAGCGATCCGAGTTCAAATCTCGGTGGAACCTATCTATTATTGACCCAGTAAACCATAAATATTGCGTGTATATATATATCACCCATGTCCTATAGGCGTATTTAAAGCAACTACAGACTGTCAATGGAAACAAGAATACATTTGTACAGAACTTCTACGAAATCTTGACCTGTCACCCGGATGTTGTGATTCCAAGCCAACATGGCGGCCACCATAAGGGCATGCTGGCTGTGTTACTCAAGATCCATAGACTTTACACACAGAGGTGAATTGTTACGACAGCTATTCAAGAGATTAAACGCAGACAGAAATTTTATTCGCTATTTAGGCACTACCCACGTTTACTGGAACAAGGGCACGGATACTTCACAGGTACGTTTTCAGTAAGATAGCTAACATTGTAGTTATAGGATCAATAAATTACCAAGTAGTTGTATTATACCAGATTAAAAAAACTAGCAATTCCTACGCGGTGCTGAGTAAAGTACTCACTACATTGTGTTCCTATTACATTTAACAGGTTTGTCAAACTACTGCCATTCCAGTTGGTACGTCGCATTTAACCTACAGTAACCTACAGTAGCAGATACGGCAGGCATCCAATGTTTAATTTATGCACATTGTAACTATGTTGTTTAATTACAGATAAACTGAAAATCACTTATAGCCGAAGCAGCGGACCTGGCGGTCAACATGTAAACAAAGGTTGTTATATCGAAGTCTGCAATGTGCTGCAGTATTAGTGGTCCGCAGTGTCCGTGATGCCTGTAAAATAGCTTTTAAAACTGATTGTCCCGTTTTCTCATAGTCAATTCAAAGGCAGAAGTACGGTTCCATGTTCAGACGGCAGAGTGGATACCAGATGAAGTCAGAAATGTGATTCTCTTAAAAGTAAGCCGAATTTAAAACGTAAAGAACTCCGTTTTAAATTGATCGTTTTCTACATGGGGAGAAAATACATACTAATATTCGTATTTCTAAAAAAAACACAATATAAAGCCTCATGTTATTCGATGTGTGCTCCGAAAAGGCATACGATATACAGACACGTGACTATACCGTTTTCTGTCTTTGGAAAAATATTTTTGGGAGTATTTGAGGGCTTAAATGAAAACGGATTGCATGAATTATACAAATGCTATACTTTATCCAGGTATTGACGTTTGACGTTTGAAAAGTTTTATTTCGGTTATGTGCTCCACAATCAAAAAGAATATATATACAAACAAACAAACAAAACAACAACACAACCTCAGTTTGCTGTAAGTAAAACATGTCAGCAAAATACATTTAACCGAAAAGGTATAGGTTGAAGCTTATAGCTTATTTTGCCTACCCTTTTTACATCTCACATTCTGTATACCAAAACACAGTCACAAAATAACATAAAAAATAAATAATAAATAAATAAATAAGTAAATATCACCCAATCCATATATAATCACTGTACAAGTTTATAAGAATTTACTAGTTTACTCTTGTACATTTTTTTAAATTTACTTACTGAACTACACATTTTCATTTCCTTACTGCAACTATTCCATAAAGTTAACCCCCTAACTGATACACATCTATTTTTTATATTAGTCCTTGCTCTTATTTTTTTTTTATCTACTTGTTTCCCTAAGTTCATATGTATTGTCTCTAATTTCAAATAACTTCTGTATACTGTTAGGAAGAGAATTTTTTTCTGCCTTATACATTATCTGTGCAATATGTAAATCAACTATATCATTAAATTTTAGAGCATGTATTTTAAGAAACAGTTTATTAGTTGATTTATAATATGCTGCTTGGTTGATAATTCGTATTGCTTTTTTCTGCTGCATGAAATTTGGATGTGTGTTCGTTTTATATGCATTTCCCCATACCTCCACGCAATAGGTCATGTATGGAACTAATAAAGAACAGTACAGTATATATAGTGAATTTTGATTTAAAATATGTTTGGTTTTATACAGTATTGCAATAGTTCTGGACATTTTAGTTTTTACATTATTTATGTGTGGTTGGTATTGGTGGTATTGGTATTTATTAATCCATAGGTTTGCACTCGCAGAATAAAACACGGATAAATAAAGCTGGAGAATTAATAGTAACCTCTGAGGTCAGCAGGAGCCAAAACAGGAACCTGGAAAACTGTTTGCACAAAATCACTGAGATCATCTCCGAGGCGAGTCAGATGCCAGCGGAGCCGTCCACGGATGATGTTGCTTTGAGAGCTCAAAGGTGAACCCGACAAAGCCCAATGCAACTCTAAAGTTAATGTCCTAGATTAAGTATTAATGTTTGTATTCAATGCATTTAACTGTTTGTACGTAGGTTAGAGAGAAGAAATTTGGCAAGGCTTAAAGAGAAGAAGATCCATTCTGCAACAAAGCGAGCACGACAAGTTGATTTTGACTGATTTCTTCTCTTTTTATTCAATATACGATCTTAGTTTGTGTATACTGTTATGCATTGGATTGGTTGATTTAATACAATGGATTACATTTTTTACAATACACCACTATAACTGATATGTATTATACAAAACAAGCATTAAATGCAGGATTTGATTCATATTTTTTTTGCTCATCTGATTAATAATTTATAATTGCAATTGCCCTGTGTCTACACACTACTACTACTACTACTACTACTAAATAATAATAATAATAATAATAATAATAATAATAATAATAATAATAATAATGTGTGATTAATAATAATGTGGTTGATTCAACCCTGGGTTGAAGATACATTAAAGAAAAAATGGCTTATGGATAAAAAGAAAAGAAAGATGTGTTATACAAATGAACAATTGAAAATTAGATACAAAATAATAATTTCAAATGCATTCGAAATTAGGTCATGCCAAGTATACGTTACAATGGCGTCTTGACATAATGAAGCAATAATACACGAGAGGGAGTGCAATAACGTGTAATATTGGCACAACCATGTAATATAGATCATTGGGCACAACAATTATTGACCTGCCACGGCTGATTGGAGGTTCGTCCAGTCCAGCTCTTGCTATATAACTCTCCCTTCACGTTTTTGACGGATCCATAAAAACATCGTTAAAGCTGATTCATTTCATTTTTGTTGATAATACTAAAATCGACTGTAATGTCGTTGCTCTTTAACCAGGATGTAAATACATTAAGAGCCCAGGATGTTTGTTTTATGGTATTAATTTCGTTTCTCTGCATTTCCAACTCATCCAAATCATTGTTTGTAAGCGTGACAAACCTTGGCTCATTGGAGGAATCAGGCTGGTCATTTATAGCTTCATCCTCCATTTTCAGATCGAAACAAATGCTTTCGAAGCCAACAGATTTAACGAACTCCCTGTAATTCATTTTGAATGTTGCTGCTTGTTTGTAGTTGCGCTGTTTGGCTTGTAAACGCTGCTTCGTTGCTAGGTTACCTGTATGTGGCGGAATAATACATGGAGAGCTTCGGTAATATTCGGTAACATCATGTAATATTGGCACTCCTAGATCGCCTCTCAGCCAATCACATTGTAGGGTCGTAACTAACTGTGGTATAATGTATAATTATATACAAGAATGTAAGAGGAATTAGATTAATTCTAATTAAAATAATAAATATAAAACTAGCAGAGGATGGTTTCGATCCATCGACCTCTGGGTTATGGGCCCAGCACGCTTCCGCTGCGCCACTCTGCTATATACGAAAGCTCCCTATATAGTTTTACAAAAATCCAATGTATAATTATAAAAAATATATATTTGATGAGTGTATACTATTATGTTAGCGTTGTTACTGTGTTAAATATTAGTCATGAAGGAGCAACGCGGGATTTTTGTTTTTTGTTTAGGATAGCAAAGCTTGTCAGTTGAATTCGATTCATGAAACCTCGTGACGGCGACCAACGATGCAGAAAAAATACGACCACGAAGGGACTCGAACCCTCAATCTTCTGATCCGAAGTCAGACGCCTTATCCATTAGGCCACGCGGTCAATGTGTTCTCTGAAATGGCTATACTCAATATATACAACAGAGGACGAAAAATGTACAAATTATTCAAGCAAATTGTATCCCACGAAAATTTTTGATCCAAAGCATATAACCGAATATACTAGAACCACACTAGACGTAGTGGCATGTTTGAACGTTAAGTAGCTATATAGCTAGGGTGGTTTGCTACATAGATACGTACATTTACCATACTACAAGTAGTAGTGCGTCGTTTTACAGTCTTCCAGTTAGTTTTTTATTTTATTCAAATCTCTGTTGCAAAAAAGCTGAACATTACATTGCTGCTTTTTACATACTAATAGGAACTTTCCATTTGAATTTATGCAAGAAAGAATAATAAATGCAAAAAATATATACATTGGCAGAATTTCTGTCCAAAATAAACAAAAAAAAAAAAACCCACAACCACAAAACATTTTCTCAGCAACAACAAAAACATTCAGTACTTATCAGCAAGTCTCTGAAGTAATGCAATGATAGTGTCTTGCTTGGAGGAGATCAACTCCAGTGCTGTTGCCATTCTCCCCAGTGCTTCAGCCATGCTGCCCAGCGTTCTTTCCTGCCGCCGCTCGCGTGCCTCCTTCTTGCGCTGGCGCTGCTCTTCCAGGTGCACCCGCTCTTCCTGAGCGGACAGGAAGTTACGGAGCAGTGCGGTGCGCTCCCCTGCCTGTCCCTGCTGCTGGGACATGCGAGAGGCCATAGAGTTCATCTGAAGATGCCGCAACCTCCGTTTCAGGGGCTGCCGCATGACCCTAGAAGCTGGCTTGGAGGAAACGGTGGGCAAGGGATTATCGGTGCTGCAAGTAGGACTCAGGTTTGGATTCGGGGGAACGTTACACAGCACCGGGGAGGTGACCAGTGCAGGGATCTGCGAAGGAGCGGTGAAGAGGCTGTTGGGGAGCAGACATGGGGTGGCGACCGCAGCTACGGACACAGCCGTGTGCGGCTGCCTCTCTTCCGACCTCACTGCCGCCTTGGCTGTGGTGGCAAAACCAACGAGGGTAGCCGAAGCAGGGCCTCGCTGATCGACCTTCGTCTTTCCTAAGACTTTGTCCATCATCTGTCGTGTGATGCAACAGAAAACGAATAAGATCAAGAAGTTATGTGATCTAACGTAGTATGTCTGAGTATGTCTGACACATCTCCGCATAGCACCATTATCGTATAATAATAATAATAATTATTATTATTACTATTATCATATCCTGAATGCAGTGTCTGCTGTATATCACACACCTCAAAGTACTCCCATGACGTCTTGGCCTGGCCTCCACCCAACCTGCTGCGTTCTTTCACCCTCTTATACGTGACGATGAGGTTGTTCCATTTGCGGCGGATCTTCTCCACAGGCAGTGAATGGCCAAGGTTCTCCAGCTCACTCTGGACACTCTGGAAGAGACGAGAGCGCTCACGGGAGCCGTACACATCCCAGCATCGGTGCATCGCCTCAATCAGATGCACGATGGCGCGGTGGGTGAACTCAGAAGAAGTGGACACTGCTTCAGTGTAGCCCCGAGCACCTCCAGCTTTCCTCACTTCCTCCCTGCCACCAACTGTGAAAAGTGCACATAAAATGCATCTGGATTAGTTACTCTGGATTAGTACTTCTTTGGCCACATAACATTGGACCTAACACAAATACACTCTGCGTTCAATGCATTTTGACAATGCTAGCATTGCAGGTAGTATCAATGTTTATTTCAATATAGAATCAATAACAGACAATACAATAATAAGCATGAGAGTATAAAAGTATTACTCTCACCATGCGGGACCTTGTTGTCTCTAAATCCTGGTGACAGTGGTACAGCACTGTTTATGCTGATTGGGTCTGTAATCCAAGAGAAAACAAAAGATTTAATCTGAGGCGGTATTTTTTCTCACTTATATATATATATATATATATATATAATAGTAAAAGATTTAAGACATTATAGTAGAGTTATATTATATTTTAGTACAAGTTAGTAGAGGTAGTGTAAATTGCCGTGAACTAGACGAGGAACTGCACGTTTCAGCCATTGACTGATGTCCTGTTTCTCTGGAAAGCTTTTGTACTTCACTGCATTTTTCAATAGGTTTATATCTACTCTATAACTATCTTTGACTACAGTACGCTGCAGTTGCTCCCTGGAAAAAAGTATTTGCATGTATATATGTACTGGACTAGGATCGACAAACCACCACGTCTTGAAGCAACTCACAAAGTAAAACAGTTGTCGGGTCCTTCGCTTGCTCGACCTGATGAGCCGCTAGTACTGAAGAAATGCTTGCAGACGAGTCATTTGCAGCTGCGGTGTCATCACAGGATGGTATAACACAAGCAGGCGACTCGATCTTTAGCGATGCGTCCATGATTAGCTACTTTGGGGCTAAAATGATGCGTTTGAGTAATTTTACCAACGCGTTAGGAGCCAGTTAGTTCCGTGCTAAGGTGGAATAAAACTACACACAAGACACGTTTAAGCTACAGTATTCTGGGATTTTTTACTTTTCTATAAATCACAACTATTAATCCAATACGTTGTTATAAATCCCTATAACTGAGGTCTAGAATTACAGGTTAATAAGAGATGGCGGTATACCATTTTCTGCCGTGTTTCGGACGTGTAGTTAATTGAGATCCAAAAAATAATGGCTGCACTCCTCACGATGTAACTGCGCAACTTCACTGCGTATATCTACAACGTGATTGGCTGGGTCTCGGTTGCGTAGCACGCAGGCCCTGCGCCTTTGCAGATGCATTGCGCAGACGTCAGCGATTGTAAAGAGCGAAAGGCAAAAGTGAAGTCTGTGATGCGGTTTATTTCTGTGGCGCCTACCCTACATTTCTGAGGCTCCGATTTACAATTTACCGCTTAGAATTTCCACGTTTTGAGCTTGTGTACATCGATTTTAGCGGTGCACAACTGCAGAATGTTTTGTTCGTGGAGACGTGGAATTGACGATACATAATTAAAAACATTTAGCACCATTCAATTTACGACAAATATGTTCAGTTTAAGCTATAATCACAGTAGGAGACGAAGAGGGGGCTAGCAATTATAATATTTGTCATAATATATGCCTAGTGAAACTTTTCTCGTTGGATGTTGTCTTAACTGTTTGATACACTTAGGTCGCACCTAGTAGGTTATGTGGCTGGGTGGCTGGAAAAGAGAAAGAGTGCACGAATACGCCACCCAGGAGAATTTCACCCCCAGGAAATTACACTGGCCAACGAGGCCCCACGGCAGAAACAAACCAAAAGAAAACTAAGCCACGAAGGTCCAACACCACTTGGACCAGAGATGTAGTTCCAATAATTTTTTTACTAACAATATAAAAACACTAATTCACTGACTCAACAATTAACAAAAAAATTCCAGGAAGGAACAGAGCTGTGGATTACCAACAGGAAGAATGCTAGGGGGTCAGAATCTGCAATACACACCCACCGTGACCACACCACGCATCTCACACACCCACTGTGACCACACCACATGTCTCACACACCCACTGTGACCACACCACACGTCTCACATACCCACCATGACCACACCACCCGTCTCACATACAGTACCCACTGTGACCACACCACACGTCTCACATACCAACTGTGACCACACCACACGTCTCACATACCCACTGTGACCACCAGGGGTGGAAAGAAACTAATTACATTTACTCATCCATCCATCCATCCATTATCTGAACCGCTTAATCCCGCTAGTCGGGGTCACGGGGGGGCTGGAGCCAATCCCAGCATCTCCGGGCGAAGGCAGGGTTGTGTGCATTTTGTTTTTTGAATAATTTGTAATTTAAATTTCTTTATTCTTATCATAGTGTTGTCCGTTGGACAATAGGACTGAAAATTGTTTGCACTTTATGGTACAGGTTACAGGTTGTGACTGTCCTTGTGCTGTGAGTAAGTATGTTCCTGAGCCCAGCTGATCTTTTTGCAAGTGTGGATGTGCACTTAAATACGCTTTGAAATCGATTAAAACAACTTGTGCTGAATTTGGTTCATGATTCATCCAAGCATTAAATAATTGAAAGTAACTAAGTAACTTTTACTCAAATTACATTTTAGATGAAGTAATTTTGTACTTTTACTCGAGTAAATTTTGAGATGGGTAATTTTACTTTTACTCTGAGTAAATTTTAGGCAAAGTAATAATACTTTTACTCAATTACAATTTTTCAGTACTCTTTCCACCTCTGGTCACCACACCACACCACACGTCTCACACACCCACCGTGACTACACCACACGTCTCACACACCCACCGTGACCACACCACACGTCTCACATACCCACCGTGACCACACCACACATCACAAACCCACCGTGACAACACCAGACATCTCACACACCACCCGTGACCACACCAGACACCACACACACACCATGACACCACACCACACATCTCACACACCCACCATGACACCACACGTCTCACATACCCACCGTATACTCTAGGCTACCAGATTCCACCACCAGGAACATCTGCCTCTGTCTGGCCTGCAGCTCCTGCCCTGCTCACAAACACAAAACAATTATTCACAATAACAAGAATGGAGGGAAAGGCCAATAAGTAAAGAAGAGACACTTCTCCCATGTACTCTCAATCAAATGAAGGCTCCTCCCATCACAAACACTAAATAAAACAATCTAAAAACAGCTTGGTGCACAACATTTTAAAAAGCAAAATCACAAACAGAAATAAAATAAAATAAACCAACACATTCAAACTTAACTGGATCCAATGTACAAATAAAGAAACAAAATAAACTGCCAAACCAAACCAAGAAATGTAAAACAATCTATCAGACAGAGCAAATGACAAATAACAGAAAAAGACAAAACACAGACAGTCACAGACAACCAATTGTACACAGACAAATCAGCGGCACTGCCGGGAACTGGAACAGGCCAGCAAATTTATTAAGAGAGCAATATAGAACGCTGTAGTCTTCCTTCTCCCTACAATGGGAATCAGTCTGCAGACCCAGCAACTACTGCAATTTCCCCGTGATACAGCACAGCCACTAGAAGACTGCATCAAAGATGCAAAAGGCAACAGCCCACCACACTGGTATACCGACACAGCATTTCCAACGACGCACCCACTACACTGGGAAGTATTGGGCTCCCTCTGAAATGCCATACTTCTCTCCTATACAGTATGCCAAACCAGTACGCAATAAAGGGTAGTATGTCCGAATACACAGTATGCATTAAACAGTAAGAATCATTTAGAAGTATGCGATTGCATCACACTGTCCTATCCCATGATTCAACTGGAGTGTAAATTGTGAAGGGGGGGGGGTGTAAAATGGACACAGCGAGGAAAAAAAGACAGATTTAAAGTGTGCAGAAACAGTCTAAATAGCCGGTTGAACTAACCTAGTGAAAACCGGGACATTAAATGATTTTTTTCCCCCGGGACAGAATATTAAAAAGAAGGACAGGTGGCAACCCTACTTGTTAGTGTCAAATTTAAAAGGCCGTATTTAGAGTTAGCTGGTTAAGTGGATGTCAACAGATAAGCAGGGTATATTATCCCTTTTCAGACGTGTCCTAAGAAGCTTTTATAAAAAAGATTGTCTGATATTGAGATCAGTGAAAATACCTGTATGCAGTTAGATTTCTGACTTTTTCTTGCGTTGTGTTTTCTGAATGTGAGTTTATGAAGTTTATCTAGGCCACTCCTTTTAAATCAAATGCTTTATGTGCAAAGGAACAATACATTATATGAGTAAGATAACTGGTTAAAAATATGCAGTCAACACTCAAGAAATGTATATTTATTATTATAATAAAGAAAACTCTGCCAGGTTTTTAGTTGTCTTATTAAGTACTCTGAATGATCATGTGGAGGTTCTTACACACATTGTCATGATGTAAATGTCCCAGATATAGCCAAAGGGATAGTTTTCATCTGTTAAAAAACTTCCAGGCAAAATTTCCTTTAAGCAAGTGCAGGTTTAGCAAGTAGCAAGGTAACAAACCAACACACTTCTATAACTGAAAACCGAGTTGTAATGTAGGGAATATTGAGTTACTAAACCTTACAGTTGTGGCCAAATGTTTTGAGAATGGCACAAATGTTAGTTTTTGCAAAGTTTGCTGCCTCAGCTTTTTTAGATAATCCAAAACCCTTAAAGTAAGGAGAGTTCAAACTATTTTTTTTAATGGGAGCTCCATTTTATGTTTTTTTCCCTCCAATTTCTTTTCACAGTCAGTGCTGTATGTGAGATTCTATTGCTTGTGAGGCAATACATGCGTTAACTGTTCAACATCACTTAAAGTCCTTCATTGACTTAAAGACATAAAGCTGTTCGAACATAGGCAGATGTTAAGTATCTTCTTACTACTACTATTAGCAAGTATGGGCTCTAAAAGAGTTTAGCTATATGAAAATGAACAGGACAACATATGCAATATCTTTGTATATCAAAATAATATTTTCTGAAAAGTAACAAATATGTGAAAATCTAAAAAAATAAATTTGTGAAAAAAGTAAACATAAAATATATACAGCTTAAGAAACTGACTGCAGCTGAAGGAACTCCTCACAAAACATCACACACACACACACACACGCACGCACGCACGCACAGCCAACTCATAAAAATCCAAAGTCCTGCACGAGTGGGATTTCCTGCTCAAACACCTCATTAAACTAATCAGGATGTAATCCGATTCAGATATACTAGCGGGGGAGTCCCATGATAGCCCTACAACTTTCATCTTACAGCCGCGGTAGAAAATCTTACCCACTAAATGTGGCTGCGTGTTTTCATTCTAACCAAGGAGGACACATGTACACAGTTAGTTGCTTTCAGTTTGCAATCAGATGATCAGTTTTTTGGAAGGAAAACTTGAAGACACATGTACCAATCCTTTTCAGTAAGGTCCCCCTGCGTCTTCTGATGTTTTTAAGATTTGAACGTTCAGGTTAAGAACAGAAATTAATCAAAAAGAGCAGAAAAGGAAAACCCAGAAATGCTCTCTTGGAATAACGCATTGACTAATTCGTTTATAGCGCTGAATCATCAAAATGCGCCATGATAGGATATGGCAGGATACAAGAGGCAGAAAACGAAAGAGATCCTCCTATACGCAAGAAACGAAACTTAAGTTATACAAAAGACGACTACACTGGGGGAGTTTCATAAATGTCATCGTCTCGTTTGTGGATAACAACCGACGGGCAATTGCATTAATTTAAACGTTTTGTTTTATTAATTGTGTGTAAACAGACGCGCAATAATGATCCAAACAGGTAAAACATTTTGAATATTCGTCGCGTACTAGGCGTATAACTGGATTTTAGTAATGCTTTCGATAAGCTAGCTGTTTATCAGCTCAATATGAAATGCCAATGTGGTGGCAGTCTGAAGGAGTGCTTCAGATACTGCCCGGAGTGTGGGCAGAGACTGGACACACAGTTGGGTGATTCAGGTGAGTGTCTATTTAATATTCTTGTAATGTAGGGCATTCAAAATAGGATACTGATTTGCCGATATCCTTCTATCCATCCCCCCCCCCCCCCCCCCCCGTTCGAAGTAAATCAAATCTAGTCCTAAATCTAGCCCAGTGTGAACTTTGTGACGTCAACGATGTTTTTGATTATCAGAAAATCCAATATGTAATACAACGTAATTTTTATAGTCCATATTTCTATAACCTGGATAATAACTGGGGGCTAATAGACACAGTCCTCAACAAGTTTTACTAATTCTATTCAGTAAGCAGGGGCAATTAAACTATGTTAAAATAATTATTTTCTTTGCAGTTGGAAAGTTCCAAGGACAACAAAAGTCGGTTGTACCACCCACCAGTTGCAACACATCTTCAGAATTCTCTACCAAGTTGCAAGAAGACAATGTTAAGATAAAGGTAAAAAAAAAAAAACTGGCTAGAGACATTACATTATAATATATATCTAGTACCTATTTCCCCATACTATAATTTCATGAGGAAATTTTAAATCTGCAATGATAATTAAATTGATAAACATACTTTGCTCAGCAGAGTGCCATAGGCTTTCATGCTGGCATAGCTAGGTTATACTGTGGTTGAAACAAAACAGATATCAGATCAGGCAGGGGTTAAAACTGAACAGGGCAACGACAAAAGGGAATTTCCAGAGAGTAGCTCGGTAGGAAGTTATTTACAATGGCATATAGGGAAATCCAGAAAATGGGCAAAGCCAAAAACTGAAAGTTATCAAAGCAATGTTTACCCAATTCCTTTACCCAAAAGTCAGAAGTATTGACAGTGGTTAATCATTTTCAATAACTTTTTAAAAAATAATAACCAGTCATTACAAAATCTGGGACTGTAGATTATATTCATTGTCTAGACATGATCATTAAATTTTTATAATATATATAATTTATATAATTTTAGTGTAATTTTCTTACACTTTAATTGCTGCAAATGTATCATTTGTCTTAGATAATCTCAGATTCATGTCATACCTCATCTCTCGACAACACTCACCTTAAAGAACGTGATAATGTTACTGGAACTACAGCCAAGAATGGGAGCTCTGTGTATGTTCAAGATGTACCACAAGATGGCACCACCCTGCCTTCTCCAACTACAACAGAAGAAATTATTGCCAAGTCTCTTTGTACATCTTCGGAGTACACTCAGTCCTCATCCTCTTCTCATGTCCCTGTCAAGGATACGACCTCTGTCCACTCTCAGTCAACTGCGTCAATGGGTCTACCAACTATGCAGATACTGCCCAAGAATGAGAGTAAGGACATGTCTAGTCATGCCAGAGGTCTGGACAGTGGGCATTCTAGCCAGTCATCTCAAGAATCACCCTGCTTGGGGCCCTTTTCTTCCAAAGCATCCAGTCACAGCCATGCAGAATCAGGCTCGGTGACATCCAGGTCCTCTGAAGAGCATGTGAAGGACATGCACACTTCCTCTGCAGAACCACAGGCTGTGCCCTGTCTCAACACACATCCTCTTGCTCCCAGTTCATCATCTTCCAACCAGAACAGTGATGTGCAGTCTGCACAGAATGCCTTGCTTGACACTCCTGTTCAATCTCTGATAAAGCACCAAAATGGATGTAAGTCGCAGCCTCATTCAAATGAAGCACCAAGAGAGGGGAGTAGCAGTCAGACGCAGAGCCCTGCTTCTGGCACCTCGTCTCCAGCAGATAACGGAAACACAAAAGTTCCTGACCAATCTCGCAAGATCCTTGACAAAGCACAAACTGCAGAGCTAAACCAAGAATCGTCTGTTACACCAGTGCCTTCCAATAGTCAGACCACACAACAGACACCAGAGAAAACACAGATCTTGCAGTGTACAACTGGAAATGTGGAAATGCCAAAAAATGAGACGAAAGTGTTTGGACCATACCCTACTGAGGTAAGATCATATCTATTTGTCTGTCTGTCCATGTAGATAATACATTTTTTAACTTAATTGTTTTCAGCTGTTCACTGTTCTTTATTTGTTTCTCCCACCTTAGAAAGAAGTGACAAAATCCAAACAAGTTTCCATTCAGAATAAACAGCAAACCCACCATAAAGACACCACCACTGTGGAAAACAAGAAAACAAATGACGAACAGAATCCCAGCGTCTCAGAGAGTGCTCATCATGACTTACGCAGAAAGAAGCCTTTATCTGAGGGGCAAAGCGTGTCTTCAGACCAAAATAATAAAGCAGCATGTAAGCAACTGTCATCAAGGAAAAAACAAGAAAGGTAAAAACAGGACGCATTTACATACATTCTAAAGACTTCCTGCTTTCCCTTCAATTGTTTCTTTACAGTGTGATTTTTAAAAATAATTTCTTGTATTATTATTACAAATGTTTCTTTTTCCAATATTTAGCACATCACATCCTCAGGAGGAACCCAGATACATCACTGTTATCTTCCATGCCATCCTATCAAAAGATTTTAACCTGGACCCATCACAAGACTTTGTTACTGTACGATCAGGAGCTTTAGCAGGAAATTGGAGTAAAGACATTTTGAAAATGGAAATCTCAAGGTGAGATGTTTACAACAGTGAAATTATGAAGGCATATCTGTTTCTGAATCTTTATACTTACATAAATATTTAACTAACTATTCTGTATAACTGTCTTACATTTAGTTACAAACTGGCTGATACTTGTAGAGAGCATTGAGTGTCCACATGCTTCAAAACATTATTTTTTTTTGTCATTGTTGTTTTATACTGTTGTTTTTTTTTATAAGATTGTCTCTCTCCTGAATTATATGTTAAAACAAACTTTTCTTCCACAGAGACTTGGGACAAAATGGTTTTAGTGTTCATGGGACATTGCAGACAACCAAAAATAATGTTGAGAAGTTTATACCTTACAAATACGTTGTTCACAAAGAAGTCAAAAACAAGAACTCTCCCTACCTTGACTATGAGTACATCTACACAGAAGACACAAAACACTTTGTGAACCGGTGTCTTTGCATCAAAGAGAATCTTCTTACACAGGAAGGTAGTGAAACCGTTGTCATTTTTATGTAAATGTACTTTCCTTAGAAGTTATCAAGGTTTTCTTTTAAAACATGGTATTTTCTTTTGCTACTTTTTCTTACTACTTGTTACCTAAATATTTCTACCTAATAACATATTTATTCACAAAGGCATTAATGCATGTATTTATTACACAATTTACTGATTTGGCCTGTTTGGTATTTGACATAAGTAATTAGTTGTCAGGTCCTACACTCCCCGGTCTCGCCACCAGAGGTCAGACTCCCCGGAGTTTTAAACTGCTCAGCTGTTTGCAATTCATGAGTGATTGATAGGCATATGTAAACCCGCTCATACTGAAGATTCATTTGCAAAATCCACCTTCTGCCACTTTTCCAGCATCCATCCGTTTAGCAGGCTGTGGGCCTTGGCAAATGCCACATGGTTTTTTACCTGCCTTTTGTTTAGTGCTGGCTTCTGGGCACTGATTCGACCATGGAGGCCATTTCGAGACAGAATCCTACAAACTGTTCTAGTTGACAGAGGGACTTGAGGTGACCAGGCCTGGTGGAGCTCTGCTACAGTGGAAGAGGGACTGGCTTTGGATTTTCTAACCAACAAACGTTCCTCCCGAGCAGTTGTCTTGTGAGCAGTTGTCTGGACCTGGGCTTGTCAAAAACATCTCCAGTCTCCAAATCTTTTTTTAATTCTTTGTACTTGACACTGAGACACATTAAAGGTGCCAGCCACCTCTGCAGTGGATTTGGTCTTCAGCGTCTTAATAATCAAGGCTTTGGTCGCAGGATGGATTTTTGGCATGTTGTCAGAGGTCAAGTTGCAGTGCAAGTGAAGGTCTGGGGTGCTGGAGTTCTTTTTATACACACCCACTAATTAACCAATCAATTAGTGAGCACAGGTGAGGCTGTAAACTAGGATTGGGTGCATTATATGACAAGGCGACAAAACTTTTGTCTTGCCAAAATCTGACCTTTCTGTGTTCAAATTTATTTTCGTAAATTAAATCTCATTTGGGAGGGTTTCAGCTTTCATATGAGTCATTTCTAAAACCAATCGATGAATTTAAAGTCAGGTTATAAGCTTTTGTTTCCACAACATGGATAAGCAGAACTTGTCAGGCACTGTAGTGTATGATCTCTGTCCTGTTCCCGACCTTGCCTTTGCCTACACTGTCAGGGCTGGCTCGGATACCGTGCCATCTACATCCACAAGGGGCACCCGAGCCAGTCCTAGACTCCAGCAGCGCAATCAGCAATGATCTGTCTCACCTGTTGCCATGGCTTCTTAAGGAAGCCAGTGGAGACGGATCATTGCTGATTCGTTGTGGTTATGCCGTTACGCTCTCAGCCTCTCTCTTACTCTGTTTTGCAGCGTTTGCCTCTTTAGGTGTCTCGCCACCTATCTCTCTTATCTCTCTTCTCTGTCTTTTTTCAAGTCCTCTCCTGCGTCCCTTACTGACCTCCCTCAAGTTTTCCTCAACCTGTTTACCTTCCTATCCCGTTGCTGTTCGTATGGGAAGGGTTTTTTGTTTGAATAGCCTTTTTGCTATTAGTCAGCTCCTTCCCCTGACGTCCTTGTTTTTGCCTTATTTCTTTTTACGCGTTGAGCAGTCCGCGTTTATTCAGGCGCTCCTTTTAGTTCTGTTATTTATTGTGGCACTTGGTTCCACCTCTCTCTCGCTCTCTCTAACACGGTGTGTGCGTCCCTACCACCGTCGTTACAGAACGAATCAGCCAGTGACATGGAACCAGCCGCTTCTAACGAAGCAGCAGAACTAAGGGCAGCCCTCTCCCAGCAGGGTCAGTTGTTAGGCAGCCATGACCAGGTCCTCCGCCAGATCATGGATCAGCTCAACAACGTGACCACTGCCATTCGGGCTTTAAGTAACCCGTATCCCGCTCATCGGGATCCGCCTCCCGCAAGCCCAGCCGAACCCGCAGCAGCCCTGCGGCACTTCGAGCCTACTCTCCCCGCCCCGGCTCGCTATTCAGGGGATCCCGAAGGGTGTAGGGGTTTTCTACTACAGTGTTCGCTTGTATTCGAACAGCAACCTCTACGCTTCCCTACCGAGCGCGCAAAAATAGCATACGTGATAGCCTTACTTACAGACAAAGCCCTGGCTTGGGCAACCCCCGTATGGGAAAAACAGAACGAAGTTTGTGCTACTTACGATAGCTTCTCCCGGGCCATGAAAGGAGCCTTCTACCATCCCTCGTCGGGCGGGGTTGTCGGTCAGCGGCTTCTGCGTCTCAAGCAGGGAAATCGGTCCGTAGCAGAGTACTCCATAGAGTTTCGCACGTTGGCGGCCGAAAGTGGTTGGGGTTCGGACTCCCTCATGTCCGTGTTTCTGGAAGGGCTAACGGAGGAGTTGAAGGACGAACTAGCTCTCCGCGACCCTCCGTCTGATCTAGAAACGCTGATCAGCCTGACGGTACGGCTCGATAACCGCCAGCGCGAGCGCAAAAACACCAAGAAGCATTACCATCGCGAAACACCCCGCATGCCTGACGTTGTGCAGTCCGGTGAAGCCAATAATCCCAGTAGTGAACCGCAACCCATGCAGCTCGGTCATACACGCCTGTCACGGCAGGAAAGACAGGCGCGTTTACAGGAGGGGCGGTGTCTGTACTGCGGGGGCGGGGGACACCAACGTACCAAATGCCCCGAGCTGCAGGGAAAAGACATGACCCACCAGTAGACGGGAAGGCTCTGGCGGGTCGTAACACAAGTCCTCCCACAACCGGTTTTTCCATCCACGTTTCGTTGTCGTGGCATAAATCACAGGAGAAGCGCCTTATGGCTTTTGTTGATTCTGGTGCCGCGGCAAATTTTATCGACAGCTCTTTAGCGCAGGAATTACAAATCCCTCTGGTTCGCCTTGAAAAACCCCTCGTTGTCGCCGCGGTGGACGGCCGCGCCCTTATCTCCGGCGGTATCGACCGCCAAACCATACCGCTGGAGATGCACGTCGGGGAGCACTTTGAGTTAGTCACCCTATATGTCATCAGCGCCCCTCACATGCCGCTCATACTAGGGTTTCCATGGCTACAACGACACAACCCTGACATAGACTGGCTCTCGCGCAGTATCGGGTCTTGGGGTGCTATGTGCAAAAACACATGTCGTAAGAGCCTCCCTGCTTCTTCTCCTGAAAAGCCTGTCGAGATCGTTGACCTGTCCTCTGTCCCTGCTGAGTACCACGACCTCCAAGCGGTGTTCAGCAAAAAGAAGGCCAGTTTTCTTCCGCCTCACAGGTCTTACGACATCGCCATTGACCTACTTCCCGGGTCTAGTCCTCCTAGGGGTCGTCTCTTCTCTTTGGCCGCCCCCGAGCGAAGAGCCATGGAAACGTACATCCAGGAGGCATTAGCCGCTGGGTTCATACGGCCCTCCACGTCTCCAGCCGGTGCTGGCTTTTTCTTTGTCGGCAAGAAAGATGGTGGGTTGAGGCCGTGCATTGATTACAGGGGTCTCAATAAGATAACAGTCAAAGACCGACACCCCCTGCCACTTATGTCAACGGCCTTTGAGGCACTCCAACAAGCCACCATCTTCACTAAGCTAGACCTTCGGAGTGCCTACAACCTAGTGAGGGTCAGAGAGGGGGATGAGTGGAAGACAGCCTTCATCACACCATCGGGTCACTACGAGTACCTTGTGATGCCGTTTGGTCTGATGAACGCCCCGGCTGTCTTCCAGAGACTTATTAATGAGGTGTTGCGTGAGGCTCTCGACCGGTACGCCTTCGTGTATCTGGACGACATCCTCATTTACAGTAGTTCACGGTCTGAGCACGTCAAACACGTCAGGAGGGTTCTCCAACTTCTGTTGGAGAACCACCTGTTCGTTAAATTAGAAAAATCCCTGTTTCACGTCCAGGAGGTGGCCTTTTTGGGCTACAGAATAGCCCAAAACGCTCTTGCCATGGATCCTGCTAAGATCCGAGCAGTCGCCGAATGGCCCATTCCCACATCGCTTCGTTTGGTTCAACGGTTCTTGGGGTTCGCTAATTTCTACCGTCGCTTTATAAAGAACTACAGCACTCTGGCTGGTCCCCTCATTGCGCTTACCAAGAAAACTCCGGGTCCCTTTGTCTGGTCTCCTGCGGCCCAGAAGTCTTTTGATAAGCTCAAGGAGCAGTTTACCTCGGCGCCTGTTCTGTGCATGCCTAACCCCGACCTACCGTTTGTGGTGGAAGTCGATGCGTCTGACTACGGGGTTGGGGCCGTCCTTTCCCAGAGAACGGGTACGCCGCTTAAGCTCCACCCTTGTGCTTATTACTCACACCGTATGTCTCCTGCCGAGCGTAATTACGATGTGGGTGATAAGGAACTCTTGGCTGTAAAGCTAGCCCTGGAAGAATGGCGGCATTGGCTGGAGGGGGCCAAACACCCGTTTCTTGTGTGGACAGACCACAAGAACTTGGCCTACCTCCAGCAAGCCAAAAGGCTCAATCCCCGTCAGGCCAGGTGGTCGCTTTTCTTTGGGCGCTTCGAGTTTACCCTCTCCTATCGCCCAGGGACTAAAAACGTTAAGCCCGATGCTCTCTCTCGTCAATGGGAGACACCCCCCGACTCCACCGAGCCCGGTACGGTCATTCCCGCCTCCAAAATTGTTGCGCCCATTCAATGGGAGGTCGAGACCGCCGTTAAACGGGCGTTAGCAGCCGATCCTGGCCCAGGTGGTGAGCCATCGGGTCGTCTCTTTGTCCACCCTAACCTGCGAAAGAAGGTCATGGAATGGGGTCACAACTCACCCTTTGCTGCGCATCCTGGCTCTCGTCGTACGGCAGAACTTATTCGTAGACGGTTTTGGTGGCCGGGGATTGATAAGGACGTTAGCGACTTCGTTTCGACCTGTGTCACGTGCGTACAAAATAAAACGACCCACTCTAAGCCCTCGGGTCTTCTTCGCCCCCTGCCTATTCCATCCAGGCCCTGGACTCACGCCTCTTTAGACTTCGTTATGGGGTTGCCACCCTCCCGTGGCAACACTACCATATTAGTTATCGTGGACAGGTTCTCCAAGGTAGCTAGGTTCGTAGCCCTCCCCAAGCTCCCGTCTGCCAAAGAGACCGCCTCGCTCTTCCTGCACCATATTGTCAGGCATTTTGGGTTCCCCGTCGACGTGGTTTCCGATCGTGGGCCGCAATTCACGAGCCGGTTTTGGGGGGCTTTTCTGGGTCTGCTTAACGCCAAGGCCAGTCTGTCCTCGGGTTTCCATCCCCAAACCAACGGTCAGACCGAGAGGACCAATCAGGACCTGGAGCAGACTCTCAGGTGCCTGGCGTCCTCCAACCCCTCCTCCTGGGCTGACCAGCTCCTCTGGGCCGAATACGCCCACAACACCCTATGGCACTCTGCCCTCGGGATGTCACCTTTTGAGTGTCTCTATGGCTATGCCCCTCCTATGTTTGCTGACCAGGAGGACGAGGTGGCGGTTCCGGGTGCCCGTGCCTTGGTGCGGCGGTGCCGGTTGGCGTGGAGTAAGGCCCGTAGGGCCCTTCTGTGTGCCTCAGCCGGTTACCGTCGCAACGCTGACAAGCACCGTCTTCCGGCTTTGTCTTTCCGCCCCGGGCAGCGGGTCTGGCTTTCCGCCAAGGATCTGCCGGTCCGTGGTGGAACCAAGAAGCTGGCCCCTCGGTTCCTGGGTCCCTTCAAGGTGGACAGGCGGATCAATCCCGTCTCTTACCGGCTGCTGCTCCCTCCTTCCATGAGGGTCCATCCGGTGTTCCACGTCTCGCGTCTCCGCCCTGTTTTGTGTCACATGCCCCGTGCTCCGGCCCCGCCGCCTCCCCGCATGGTTGACGGCGGTCCGGTGTACACCGTTTCTCGGTTGTTGGATCACCGCCGTGTTCGTGGTCGGGACCAGTACCTCGTTGACTGGGCGGGTTACGGGCCTGAGGAACGGTCATGGGTCCCCGCCTCTCGGGTTGTCGACCGCTCTCTTATTCGTGACTTCCGTCGTGACAGGGCTGTCGCTCTGGGCCCGCGGGGTCTCGGGCCTAGAGGGGGGGGCTCTGTCAGGGCTGGCTCGGATGCCGTGCCATCTACATCCACAAGGGGCACCCGAGCCAGTCCTAGACTCCAGCAGCGCAATCAGCAATGATCTGTCTCACCTGTTGCCATGGCTTCTTAAGGAAGCCAGTGGAGACGGATCATTGCTGATTCGTTGTGGTTATGCCGTTACGCTCTCAGCCTCTCTCTTACTCTGTTTTGCAGCGTTTGCCTCTTTAGGTGTCTCGCCACCTATCTCTCTTATCTCTCTTCTCTGTCTTTTTTCAAGTCCTCTCCTGCGTCCCTTACTGACCTCCCTCAAGTTTTCCTCAACCTGTTTACCTTCCTATCCCGTTGCTGTTCGTATGGGAAGGGTTTTTTGTTTGAATAGCCTTTTTGCTATTAGTCAGCTCCTTCCCCTGACGTCCTTGTTTTTGCCTTATTTCTTTTTACGCGTTGAGCAGTCCGCGTTTATTCAGGCGCTCCTTTTAGTTCTGTTATTTATTGTGGCACTTGGTTCCACCTCTCTCTCGCTCTCTCTAACACGGTGTGTGCGTCCCTACCACCGTCGTTACATACACCTTCTACTACCTCTGTTCTGTTGTGGATTTTTGGATTTTGACCTCTGTGTATTCGACTATGTTCTCTATCTCTAGATTGTCCTATATTTTATTAAAACCTGCACATGGATCCAAATCAGCCTCATGAGTCTGTCCCGTTACACTAGCATTATATGTCAGTGTCCACGAGGGCCACGAGGGATGTCACAGTCAGCTAAATGTGTAATATCTTAAATCAATTTTTTTTCCACAGGACAAGTTGATGTAAACAGGGCAGAAATGACAATCTTTATTAAATTTAGGTTGCGTCTTTTATCTCTAGCTGATCAACCTAATGTTTCTGTATCATCCAGGTGAATGGCACCAGTATGATGATATAATATGTGCAAGGCCACCAGATGGCATGAAGGAGAAAATTCTAAGTTGGATAAAGAACATAAAGCCTGATCTGGTGAAGGGAAGAGATATAGCAGGATATGAGATGCTAGAAACGATCTATGATATCCTCCGTGAGTGGAATACGCGAAACGTGAGAAACTTCTTTTCCCAGCTCCATCAGTTTGTCACAACGTATTCTGCTCCTTATATATATGAAGACAAAGCAAAGCCATGGCACACACTGCAGTATGGTAAAGAAGCGGTATGGAATCTTACAGAATTTGTATCTTTATATACAAAATACTGTATATTGGATTCTCGAGTTCATTTGAAATGTTAAATTCTTCTATTTATTGTCTCCATTTTAGGTGAAAAAACTGCTCAGATCATTCATGCTCAACAAGATGCAGCAGCAGACAGACAGTCATAGCATGGATCACCTAAAAGCAGCTATCACCTTTCTACTGGTTTCTAACAAATATGATTTACCCGTGGAACCAAATTTGATTTATGAATTCGCCTTTATGCTGCGTCTCCCTGAACTGTCAAAGGAAACATTTTGTTTGTACTGGGATAGTCTTATCCAGCCACTGCAAGAAGAACGGTAGGGTAGATTGGCTTCAAAAGGTTAATCGTTGTAATGGATATGCACAATGTAATAAAAAGATACATGCAGATGCAGTATGCATTTTGTTATATTCTTCTGTCATCTATATGAAATACTTTTCAAATAGCATAAAAGCCAAACAGTTAATTATTGTTATTGAACATCAATGTTTTATTTACTTCCCAGCATTGCAGATGTAGTCAGAAGTTTTTGCCAGACTGCAATTAACAATAAAGCAACCAGCTGGATTCTTATAATTCCATTGTTGCATTTATTGGAGGGAGACAGCAAGCCATTTGGGCCAAACACACTTTCTGCTGGACAAGACTTCGAAGTTTGGGCAGGACTTAAAGGGTTCAGGATTCCTAATGCCCATACTACAGACTCCCAACACACAAGGCAAATAAATTTGATTTGTTAAGCCATAAATATATGATATACTTTCTGTTGACCTCTAAATAATGTATTATATACACATATACACATATATATATATATATATAAATCCCATATGTTACCATTTAAAACATAATTCACGATTTCAGAAAACTCTATAATTACTCTAATTCTACTTTTTTTCCAGGGCACTCATAAAAGTCATGGAGGACTGGAAACACTTGCTTAATGTAGATGAACTGCTTGCACGCTCCTGGATGTCTGTGTTGGGCCTCAATAACTTGCTGGATTTCACATCCATGTTCCCTGTAGATATCTTAGATGTCCTTTTCAGGATTAGCTACATACTAGACAGTGATGTGTCATATGTCAAAGAGGTGAGATGAAACTTGATATACAACTCACAGAACACAGTACAATTTTAACATAAATAAATGCAATGAATAGGTATATAACCTACTGTATACAGCAAAAAATGATTTGAATTCTATTCTATATATTTTTTTATCTTATAGGATTTGAAAATGTTGCTTTCACATCTCATCTGGAAGACAAAAGATGAAATATACAGGTATATTCTCTAAGAAAATTACTTTAAACACACTTCAAATGCTATTGTAGTGCAAAGGAAATTAAAATAAAATGACACACCTAGGAATTTTCTTTTTCTTTTAGGTTTAAAGATGGTCAATATGTTGAACTCTGCCTGAAAAAGACTGTCAATCTATTGGGTGCAATCTGCAGAATTTGCCAAAACCCTTGTCATTATAAAACTCCTTTGGAATGCCTAAAACTCCTCAGTCTGATTATTGATTTGAAAGAATGCCTCTATGAGCAGGTAGATATTTTTATATCTGGAAAACATTCTTTTCATAAAGTGTTTAATTGCTCTACTGATGTCCTACTGGGCTTTCTAGCTGAAGCAGCCTCAAGCTAACCACTTGCTTTAATCTGCTGAGCTACTGGTACCAAACTAATCTTGACTTCCCAAGTATAGTGGTGTAAGTATGCCTTGATATATTTCAAATACCTTACAGATTGTTATTTCAAAGGAATCAACTGAGGTCCAGAGAAACAAGAGCACGGATATGTTCTCGGAGTTGATAAGAATCGTAAGAGAATGGCTTCGAAAGACATTCTCCAATCGTCTATTGAACAGTACATACAGCTACACCACATTTTGTAACACTTTTGAGATGGAGGTAGGCAGTTCATTCAACATTTTACTTAAATTTCAAGTGTTTACAAATGAGATGTATAGTTAATGTACTTAAAAAATTATACTTAGGTATGGAGCGACTTGATATCACTGACATTTGCTAACAAGGAGTTCAATGTGACATGGAGAGAAGCATTCTTAAGTCAGTTTGAGGGAAAACTGAAACAGGTAAGAAAACCTTAAGTTTAATTTAATTGTCTTTAGGGCTATTTTAACTACACAGTGTAAAATATCTGCAGAGGAATTACTGAAAACATCTGAAGACACTGTACTCTAAAGATACAACCACTGAGCAGAGTGTCTCATTTTCTGTCCTTAGGAAAAAGCAATACATCAAATTGAAATTTATTGCAACAAGGTTGAGGCAGTTAAACTGCCAATATTGTCCTCCTGCCTTGAAAAATGTGCATTGGAGGCTGTGAGTTCAATTTGCCAGGTACTTCATCTTATCAGAAAACGATATGCTTATTTTCACATATCAGAAATAAATATTGACATTTTTGATGGCTTTCATTCTTGTGTTGACTTAACAGGGAGGCTCAGAGAGTGTTTTATTCGAAAAACTTAAGAGCCATGACTTAAGCAAATTTGGAGCACTGGTATCTGCAGTTGTACTCAATGCTTGGCCAAAGACTGAAGATGGAAAATATCAAGATGGAGAAGAGCTGATAGTGAAACACCTTCTTACATGGTCTACAGCAACCAAAATCTTTCAGCTGCAAGGTGTTAATATCCACAATTGTACATGATGCAAATGTTCTTATTTAACCTATGTTTTGATGCGTTATGTAACACTACATTTTATTTCCCGCAGGTACAAATGGTAAACTGATTGATCAACTCTCTGACAAGGCCAGAGAGCAAATGGCTGTGGCCAGTTCAGCATTTAGCTGTGTTGCAGAAAAGCTCTTCCAAGGAAATATTACAATAAAAACACTGAAACATGTCCTGGAGAGAAAGGATGCATTTCTTGAACTTCTTAAGATTGGTAATTACACTAACCTGCCAAACAGTAATGTATATTTTCACTATATATACTACACATATTCACATGGGTTGAATATGAATTATTACGCCCTGCAGATGGACTGTGTGATGATGGCCGGTGTAAAGACTACAAAGCTGTGAAAGCACTGCTTAGAAGAAGGAAAGAGGAAGTTGAGAAGATCTACCATGAAAAAGAGATGGTTGCATGCCTACTCAATGTGTGCCACACACTTCAAAAGTACATCAAAGGTATGCTATTTACTTCATAGTTTATTTTCACCAACATGCATTGTTTCATATTCTCACTTTAATTAGATAGATGTATACATCTGTGTAAAAATATACTGATAATTACCAAACTTCTGATAATGATGAAGGAATCCATTAGCTTGTGAATGTTTTTCTGGGAAATGTAATTAATTACTCAAATTATGCAGTTGATACCAGGGACCTTGAAAATAACCACCAAAGTACTGTAGAGCACATGCTTTTGGATGATTTTATGGAAGTTCATCAGTTTGATGAGAGTTCTTCAGAAGTGACCGGAGTGGTCACATATTTCAACCTTTGCGACATCACCAGAAAGATGGCAAAAAGTCTGCATGATTTGCGAGAAAGCCACATTTTTTTTATGTGTTGGGAGGACCAAGCCAAAAGACTCTCAAACACTGAACAAGATGATGATGACATGGAACTTCAGCAGAGAAGAGACACAGAGCCATGCACATTACAGTTCATTTATACAGAAATATTTGAGCCTTGCTACAGTAAATATGAAGCTATCTACACAAGGGTAAAAAATGGAACTATCACATTTCAGGAGGTCGATAGTGTCTTCAGTGTCTACTTGGGCAGATACAATGAGTTTAGAAAAGATCTGGAGATTATGTGCAAAATTAATCCCAAGGATGATAAGCGATGGATTACGAGAAGAATTCAGCAGATCCAGCAATACCATGAGCTTCATTTTGCTGTAGAATCAGCCCAAATTATCATGGATGTCAAGAAAGTCCTTTGTCCTACAGGAGATTTCCAAATTCTGGATAGCCTTCTTCATGCAGTGAGTCATCACAACAAATGTTTTTGAAAATGTGAAATGTGTCTGTACTTTAGATTATGCATTGTCACACTCAGTTTTACATATGGATTAATTACATCTGGTTAATTTTTACATTCAGTACACTTAATAAATCTACTTTTGGAGATATGGATGAAGGATGTCACTGCAAAATTATGAACCATATTTCAGAGTGAAGCTGATTTTAAGGCGGAAAGCTTAGATCATATTGATGACAACTTGATAAGCACCAAAAAGATCTTGGCAGATATTTCGGAGGCTCGCCGACTTTGTCTTCAAGAGATTGGCCATAGGAGAAACTTTGTTGAGTGGGTCAAAGAAGCATTGAGAGGTGAGATCTTACCCTGGGCTTTAACCTGTGAAGTGAGTGTCTGGAGTATAACTGATTACTGATTAATAATGTGACTTATGGCTGTGATGAACAGAAAACAAATGCACTTGATTACAGTGTCTAAGTTTGAAGTGATAGATTTAACATTGTGAGGCTTCCATGCATCACCTTCATTTCTCAGCACGTTGTGCTCCCTGCATCTACAATTTGTGCATACAATGGCATCTACTCCTATTTTCCCTAATTAACAGTTTTCTTTTATAAATTTGTCACGGTACAGCCCGTGACTCCTTCCTCACGCATGTCGGTGTCCATGTTTATGTTCGCCCGTGTCCATGTGCTCCTGTGTTTATGTGGTGTCTGTGTGTGTACATCATTGTCATTTGTAACACCTGTTCCTTGTCCTGTAATGCGATGTGTTGCACTTGTCTTGTTCATGTTCTTTAATTGTGCGTCTTGACTAACGTATTTGTCAGTTCTTGCCTGATTCCAGTCCCAGTGTTTTTAGTCTCATGTCTATATTTCTGTATAATACCATAGTGTTTACAATAAACGTTCAGGATTAGCCTGCTCTAGTCTCCCTTGCATATTACATATTTGTACCTTTGTTTGAGTAATTTGACATGATCACCAAGTTGTAAATGTTGTGATATTTTGCAGATATCAGTCAGCTTAAAGTATTTGTTGATCTGGCCACAATCTCTGCTGGGGAGAATGCTATGGACGTTGATCGTGTGGCCTGTTTCCATGATGCTGTGCTGGGCTACTCCTCCATACTGTATGGCCTTAACTCTGACTCTGACTTTAGTGCTTTTAAGAGAGCCCTGCAGAAACTTTGGCAAGCTCTGGAAAATGACAGTAACATCACAAAAAAGCTGGTATGAGCAAAAAATGACTGATGTTAAACATGTTAACTTAAAAATTTTAAATCACTTCAGCAACTCTTCTTTCAATTATTTTTGGACTCGTGTAAAAGGGATACACGGGTTGTTCAAAGCTAAAATTCATGTAATTTATGCCACTTTTTATGATTGTTTTTAGAAGAAATCAGGTGAAAATTAGTATTCAGCTTCAAAGAAAGTTACCTTTGGGTTCAGCAATGTGGACACAAGTGTGCTTGTTATACCAGACAGTATGACTGCTTTCTTCTGTAATGCGTGAACAATTATTTTATGTATCTCCTTTTGGTATCAGCGAGATACTGCCAGGCACTTGGAATGGCTGAAAACAGTGAAAGAAAGTCACGGCTCAGTGGAACTGTCCTCCCTTTCTCTTGCCAAAGCCATAAATGCAAGAGGAGTGTACACCATTGATGCACGACACCAGGAAAAGGTGAATTTTTCCATTAACTAAATGGCACAAAAAGAAACATTTCATTAGAAAGTTTCATAAAAAGCATTTTTACTCTCTACTGCACTATGGTATTCACTACTTAATAGAGAACTTTGATCATATTATCATAACTTCATTCTGGAAACAGATCTGCATAGAAACTGCTCTCAGACTTGATGTCCCTGAAGAACATGAGGGACAGGAGACTCGCTGTTATTCTCTTGAAGATTTGAGAGATCTGCAAAATAAACTTATGCTTATGTCCGGAAAACCTGAACAAAGCAATGAGGTGGAACATTTCACTGAGGTAAAATGATCTGCATCTAAATGTTTTTATCATTGAAATGATTTTATCTGAGACAATTTATAAATGACACTAAAATATGCACTGAAATATGTTCTTAATTCTATCTAAGGTTTTTGACCATGTTCAGAGACTAGCTGGGACCTACCTTGATCTGCTTTCTGCTGGAAACCCTTTGTTTAAGCAATGGGAAGCAAAAATCATGTGCTATGATCCAGTGATGAACTCTGATAACTCTGGAATCATTCTTGACTTCAATTTGACTAACATTCCATATAAAATACCAGTAGAGGGTAATGCAATTGAAAAACTCCCAGAACTTTGCAATAAAATGGAGAGGTACTTCAATGATTGGAAAATGTTTATGGACAAACAGAGATCTGAGAACTACTATCTTAACTATTACACTGCTGAACAAATTGTCTATCTTTGTGAGCAGCTCTCTGTGAAAAATGTAAATGAAGACATAAATGACTGTGCATTAATGATGCTCTCCTTCGTCAATCCTAAATCTAACACACATAATGTGTGGAAAGCATGGAACCTTGTGCATGAAGATTTGCAAAATATGGAAATCACGCATTCACTTTTTAGTGAAGGAAGCTTAAACACAAGTCTGCAAGATGTTACTGGGTTAAGAACATTGGATATGATTTGGGAGAAATATATCATAGACATGAAAACCTTTCTTCCAGATGTACTGGAAATGTCAAATTTCGCCAGACTTCTTGATATACTTAATAGTACAGTGAATTGGGATTCTGAGGATGAGGACCAGGAAGAGTTCTTGCCTTTAGACCCCAACGAAAGACCTATCAGACGTGTGTTGCCAAAGGGCTTGGTGCATGGCCGTCCCAATCTCATAGTTTGTCCCAGGGAAGAGGTCTTGGCTACCTGCATCAGTATTTACTCTACTAGTGAATATGAACCATTGCCTACCTATGATGAAGTCTTACTGTGCAGTGCAACCACTCCTTATGAGTATGTAGAGCTTTTTCTCAGACGGTGCATGTCCAGTGGATATATGGGAGAGAAGCTCTACTGCCTATTGCATGCTGACCTGTTGAGCTACGAGGTCAGTATTGATGTGGAGCAATTGTTTCACAGACTTCATTCTGGATCCAAGAAGGATTACAAACTTGTGATCATTTGCAGCTCAGATCGGGAACATGCTTACATGCCTTCTGCATTTGGTCAGTTCAAATTGCACATAGTCCCAAGAGAACCCTTACAGAGGGTTCAAGCTTATCTGTCCAGACACTATACAGTTCCATCAGATCTGTCTAGTGCTGCCACTGTCTTCAAAGACAAGCAGTCTGTTGGAATCGTGTCATCAAAACGAGCAGGTGTTGGTAAGTTAAATGAAAAGAACATTTTCACTGAAGCAAACCATTTTCAAACTCATTGCCATCATTTGCTCAATAAATGCATCTTAAAGGTGTTTCTAATTATTTCAGGTAAATCATTGTATGTTCAGAGGCTTTATGAGAAGCTTGAAATGTCTGAAAGACCCGGATCTTCATGTCTACGATGCATTCGATTAATTCAACCCACAATCGATGAAAATAGCATCCTTCAGTCGTTGCTGGACACATCAAACCAGAACGGACTTGTGATCTTTCACTTAGATGTTACAACATCGGTAAGAGCTTAGTTGACTCAAACATAGCAGTTGCTATACAGAATAATTAATATATTCATCATGTGGTATCATTGTAGGTGCAAAAAGGATTGGATGAGTTTTTATTCAAGCTGTTAGTTCTTGGCTACCTAATGGATACTGAAGGTCGTATGTGGAGATGTAGCAGACAGCACTTGTATGTCATTGAAATGTTGCAGCACACCTCTGACTCTTCAAAATTTGTTCCAACAATGGTAAGTGTCTTCATTACTCTTTTTTTTTTAGTGGACAAATGTGATTTACAAAATGATTATTAATTATTTCAGCACTTCATTGACAAATGAGTAACAACAAACATTTTCATTACAGGATTCTAATGTGCCTTTCACATTCACTGAGGTCTTTCCCACAGTGCAGTGCAGACCTCCTAAAGAGGTTTTGGAGCTAGAAATAAAAATTGAAGATGATCCTAGCTTTGAAATTGAGGACCCACTTATGGACGATGAACATTTCAGAAGTGAAGCTTTTCAGCGGCCTTACCAGTATTTAAGGCGTTTCCATGAAGGTGCTGACCTTGACAACTTTACCTTTAGTGGAGTTGAAGGTTCCCACAAAGAATGTCTTCAGATGTTGTTTATCTACTGTGGTGTTGTTGATCCATCATGGGCAGAGTTGAGACATTTTGCATGGTTCCTCAATCTTCAGTTGCAAGACTGCGAGACGTCTGTTTTCTGCAACATGGAAATTGTTGGTGACACTTTAGGAGGATTCAGAAAATTTGTAGTTGACTTCATGATTTTGATGGCCAAAGACTTTTCTACACCATCTCTAAACATTTCTGATCAAAGTCCAGGTAGACAAACCGTAGACCTAATGGGTGCTACTGAAGAAGATCTAGCTCCATTCCGTATCAGAAGGAGATGGGAGTCAGAACCTCATCCATATATTTTTTTCAATGATGATCATGAATCTATGACCTTTATTGGTTTCCATCTCAGGTTAAATAATCAGAAAGGAGTTGATGCCGTTGATCCATCATCACACAAAGTGATAAGGAAGAATATCATGACGAAGCAGCTCTATGATGGTCTCCGTCTTAACAGGGTTCCTTTCAACATTAATTTTGATAACTTGCCTAGAGGTGAGAAGATTGAACGTCTGTGCAGTGTGCTTGGTGTTAAGTGGCCATCAGATCCTGATGAGACCTACCAGCTCACTATGGACAACGTTCTGAAGATGATGGCAATTCACATGAGGTTCAGATGTGGCATTCCAGTCATTATTATGGGGGAAACTGGTTGTGGAAAGACGAGACTCATCAAATTTCTTTGTGAGCTGCAACGAAGTGGATCTCCAGCAGAGAATATGAAATTAGTCAAAGTTCATGGTGGCACAACCCCTGAGATAATTTATAACAAAGTACAAGAAGCTGAGGCCATAGGATCCTTGAATACAAACAAACATAAACTTGATTCTGTCATTTTCTTTGATGAAGCCAATACTACTGAGGCAATCAGTTGCATAAAAGAAGTGCTATGTGACCACACAGTGCAAGGTCATAAACTTAAACCTCAGACTGGACTACATGTTATCGCTGCATGTAATCCTTACAGAAAGCACTCAGATGTGATGATTGAAAAACTGGAGGGAGCAGGTCTGGGATACGTAGTGAAAGCTGATCAGACACAGGATAGACTAGGATCCATTCCCCTTCGTCAGCTGGTGTACAGAGTTCACGTCCTGCCCCCAAGTATGATCCCCCTCGTGTGGGATTTTGGACAGCTCAGTGATGACACAGAAAAAATGTACATTCATCAAATTGTTCAGTGTGCGATTGAAAACAATTCAATCCAGGAGGACTACATAGAGATGATAACTAATATCCTTTCTATGTCACAGTGCTACATGAGGAAGAGGAAAGATGAATGTAGCTTTGTCAGTTTAAGGGATGTGGAACGTTGCATGCAATTGTTTGAGTGGTTCTACACCAATTACAAAATGTTTTTTGAGGAACTTGGAGACTTCTTGAAGAAAAAGCAAAAACCCTCAAAGGTAAAAAATGAAGAGGACAGAGACCCAGTTGAATGGGCTCTGTTGATGGCAGTGACAGTGTGCTATAACTCTTGCTTGGAAAAGAAAAAGGAGTTTTGGACCAAACTCTGTAGACTCTTTCCAAAGTACAACAAACCAGCAAATGTGGTAAAAGAAATCTCTCTCATTCAGGATCTTCTTCTACATGATGTGCCTCTGAGTGGTACCATTGCGAAAAACAAGGCTTTGAAAGAAAATGTGTTCATGATGGTGGTGTGCATTGAATTACGAATCCCTCTCTTCTTAGTTGGTAAGCCTGGGAGCTCAAAGTCTCTCTCAAAGACTTTAGTGGCAGATGCCATGCAAGGCCAGGCAGCACATTCTAAATTGTTCAAGAATTTGAAGCAGGTCCACTTAACATCTTACCAGTGCAGTCCTCACTCAACTGCAGAAGGAATCATTAACACGTTTAAACAGTGTGCTCGCTTTCAGGAAGGCAAAAACCTAAAAGAATATGTGTCTGTTGTCGTACTTGATGAGATTGGCCTGGCAGAAGACTCTCCCAAAATGCCTTTGAAAACACTTCACCCATTATTGGAAGAAGGTTGTATCGATGATGATCCACTTCCCCATAAGAAGGTGGGGTTCATTGGCATCTCAAACTGGGCTTTGGACCCAGCCAAAATGAACAGGGGAATATTTGTCTCCCGTGGTGACCCAGATCAGAATGAACTAATTGAAACTGCAGCAGGAATTTGTTCTGTGGATCCAGTGGTCTTGGAAAACATCAGGCATCTTTTCCTTCCTTTGGCATGCGCTTACTTACAGATATGTAAAACACAAGATAAAGGGTTTTTTGGCCTACGTGATTACTACAGCTTGATCAAGATGATATATGCTGTCTCCAAGTCTTCTAGTCCTTCTTCACAAGAAATGATTGACGCAGTACTGAGGAATTTCAGTGGCTTGGATAATGTAGACACTCTTAATATCTTCTCCAAAAAACTGCACTTTCGACCTGACTTGGGAAACATTAGTACTCTTGATCTTGTGAGAAAAAATATTCATGGAATAACTCAAGACGAGGATTGTCGCTACCTTCTTATCCTAACAAAGAACTTTGCAGGTCTCCATATTCTTCAGCAGAATTTCTTCTCGGATAACAACCTCCCAGAGATTATCTTTGGCTCAAGTTTTCCTAAAGATCAGGAGTACACACAAGTTTGCAAAAATATCAACCGTGTGAAGATCTGCATGGAAACTGGACAGGTTGTTGTGCTATTGAACCTTCAAAACCTGTATGAAAGTCTCTATGATGCACTAAACCAGTATTATGTTTCTCTTGGTGGCCAAAAATATGTGGATCTTGGTCTTGGGACACACCGTGTGAAGTGCAGAGTGCACAAAAACTTCCGTCTCATTGTCATTGAGGAGAAAGAGGTGGTTTACAAACAGTTTCCCATTCCACTAATTAACAGACTAGAGAAACACTACCTTGACATCAATAGTGTTCTAAACAGCAATGAGAAGGAAATTGTCAAATGTCTGCAGAGCTGGGTCCAACATTTTGTGTCGTCCAACAGTCAGCATTGCAGTTCACATAAGTACTTGCCCCAAGATGTTTTCATTGGCTACCATTCAGACACTTGTTCCTCTGTGGTACTGCAAGTAATCGACAAACTAAGAGATGAAGCTGTCCATTCAGATATCCAAGACCAGTTGTTGGAGGAAGCCAAGTTTGTCTTACTGAATTGTGCTACCCCAGATTCACTGGTGCGATTGGAATACACTGGCTTGCCAGATGTGGAATCAGAACGATTGCTAAATACATACTTCAAGGTTCAGATGCACCATTCTTTAGCTGAGTTCATCAGCTCTCACATCCAACAAGAACATCGGAACCATTGCATCTTCACAGAGGTCAGATTTTACCTTCTTCTTTACCTAGTCACTGAAGACCAATTACTCATTTATTTTATTTTCAACTGGGTCTTACTGTAAAGGACGAACCTTTATTTGTTCTCTGTGAAGGTAACAACATTCTCAAGGCTCTTGACCGCTGTAGATGTTGGTCAACTTCAGTCCCATACAGGGATTCACAATATTGCTCTTTTATCACTGAGGCAGTTTGAGACAGAATTTTCCTTCCTTAAAAAAATAAGGTAATTATTTCACGTTTGTCATACAAACTCTTAATTATAATGCAATCATTAGCCAGGAAAATGGGGTTTTTTTTGTACTGTTTATAGGCATTTTCTAAGCACAGCATCTGCAAATAAGATTCTTCTACTCCAAATGGATTTCAGTGAAGATTCTGGGAGTGCAAATATTCTTGCATCTGCCAGGTATGTGTTCTTTTAATAAAAAAATAATTAAAAAAACCTACATATATTTGTTACTATATATTATGATCTAATTAATGCTTGATTGACATATGCAGTTCAAAACACATTACTTGGTTTCTTGGTTTTGTAGGTACTCCTGCATGAATGAAACAATCCGATTGCAACCTACAAATGCTTGCAAGGTGTTTGTGTACTTCATTACTAAGCTGCAAAGAATAGAGGGCGGAACCTCCTACACTGGCTTTCAGGGAGGTTAGTTCACTTTAAATCATCTTTGTTCATAAGACATGCATACTGAAACTTGCATTTTGTATGCAAATAATGTGTACGGATTGCATATAACAATGCTATTAAGGCATTCCTACATTAAATTCATGACTAAATTATGTTAATTTATTTCTTTAGGACATTGGAAATCTGTTCACATTGATGACCTGAGAAGTTCTCAAGACATTATATCTGATATTCAGAATTTAATAAATTTGTCCATTTGTGATCTCTTCAAAGAAAATGTTAATCAATTTGAAGGTAACCCTACACAAGATTTAATCATGTATTTCTTATAAATTTTATTTTGCCTTTAATTGCTTCTATTTTTGCTCCTGTTCATTACTTTAATGATTTTTTTGTTTATATAGAAATGGAGGTGCAGGACCCTAAGCTTGTGCAGTCAGAGTTTGATAAGTCTGTAAGTATAATATAATTGTATTTGCTATAAATAATTCCTTTTGAACCTAAAGCTTTGCATTGTGTCATTTGATGTGTGTTTCAGGTACTGGACAGTGTGTTTGACACAACAGTGCTGGTACGCAGTTGCGTCCAGAATGCTGTGAGCATGCTGAGGGATCCTGAAGATGGTGGCCTCCTTAGTACAAGAAGAGTAGACATCTTGCTTATGCTACTGGACAACAGCGAGCAGCTGAAAGGTATTGTCTATATGCTATATATTTCTCTATTATAATAATCTGTATAATTTCAGTAGCTCATGTGCAAAATCTCAAATCAGAATTGGTCTGAAGGTAGCTCTGCCTAGGAGCCAGAACTAACAGAATTGATTATCAGCCAGTGGGTGGAGATTAATGGTTTCTCTGCTGTAACCACATGAAATTACTTTAAAAGCAAGTGTGTAAAAATGTACTATAGTAGTGAGCAGAACTGAAGTCCATTGTGCTTTTAATTGAAGTCTAAGTGTACCATTCATGCACAACAAAATCAAAGTTTTACAAAGTTATTAGAAACATTAGTATCTGTTCAAAACACTTTTTAGGATAAAATTGTAGCTAACAGACCTGTCCCATTCATAAGCAGAAATACTACTCTTAAATTAGGGATGTACTATTCTGCGTTAATTTCTGCCTCAAAGGGAACGTTATTACCATATGGCAACATTTACGTGGCTGCATGTTCCAGTTGTAGATCTGCTATGAAGCATGAAGTAACATGATTTTCCAATGCCAACGAGTAAAAATTGAGTTAAAGAAACAAACACATGCCCTCTCTCAGACAAAACACAACATTAAGACTGCCAGCTAGTCGCCGTTGTTTTAGTAGCATTCTTGTAGTAACTGTTAGTTTGTTTGTGCAATAGCTTAGTAAAACGCAAGCAAGTAAAGAAAATACAGCTTAAGAGGCTCGCTAGCTTTAAAAAAAAAACATTTTAAAAGACAAAGAACAAAAGGCCAAAAAATTGTTTTTTTTAATTTTTATTATGTTGTTTATGGTCTGACCCAATTAGGTTTATTCTGACTCCAAGGCAGAGCTGTCTTCAACACAGCTTAGACAGTCTATGTGCCTGTGTTCGTCTGTATACGGCCCATTTGTGTGTGCATCTTGGTGTGTTGCTCTTGCACTTGTGTTTTGTTAGTGTTTGTGTATTTAAGTGTGAGTGTTGTCTACGTACCTTGTTCATCGCTAAGCGCTAATCTAAAATAAAATGGTTTCTTTAACGTGCGTTCACCTTTGCATCCTGCCTCAGTCTCACACATTACATATGCACATGAGCATTTCAGTATGGAACTTGACAATTTTAATGAGGGATGTTTTCTTGTGTAATAGCTACATTCACAGAGACCTTAAACATGCGAATTCATCTCCTGTTGAAAACCCGTGAAGACATTGCTGATATGCCCCTTAATTGGGTGTCCAGAGAAGCATCAAATATTGAGGCCCTGCAAGAGGGTGGCACATTTAAGTAAGCACATTATATCTTATATAGGCACTAAAAATCTGTTTTTATGGATGACATTCACATATGACAAGTTTGCCTGTCTGATGACGGTTTTCTTTTGTTGATTGACCTAAAGGCAGACCCTGTGGCGGAGAGTACAGGCAGTAGTCACTCCGTTCCTGGCTCATTTAATTTCTTTCATTGACCGCAACCGTAATCTGGACCTTCTGCTGGACAGTAACTGTAAGGATGAAATCAAGGATTTGTGGCTTCTTATATTTGGTGACAAAGCACTGCTAGATATACCATATGTTCCGATTAGCCAAAGGTGCGTGGTAAAAAGTTTAGTTTTACTTCATTAATTATTGCATAATTTATTACTTAGAACTAAACTTTAAACAATTAATTAGATCATTTTCAAATTTGTTGTGCCATATGAAAAATGCTCACCCTTTCTCCATAGCTCTGAGACCCAAACCATCCAGATTGAAAGCCACATATCTGTGGGAAGAACTATGTCCTGCGCCATGTCTTTTAGCTGGAGAATCAAAGACCTGTTAGATGACCTCTGGGTTTATAATTTACAGAGAGAGGGTGACTAAGTCCTTTCTTAAATAATATATACCGTACATTTTGTTTTCATAATTTGTTATTTAAAGTATTTCAAATGTAAACAATATTATATATATATATATATATATATATATATATATATATATATATATATATATATATATATATATATAACAGAGCTTTTTTTTTTTTTTTTTTTTTTTTTTCAGGTCAGTCTTACCAAATGTTTGAGACTGTCTTCAAGAGAACTGTACTTGGGGAATATTTTGCAAGGCTGAACAAAGAAATGCAGAGGGAAGTTTTCCAAAGATATCTTCAAGATTTCATTACTTTGACAATGAGAGTTTCATCTGTTGCTGAACAGCAAGTAAGGCTGCTTAGTGTTCCCCTTTTTGTCATTAAGATTCAAAGTCTGCTCTGTCTCACATAACCAACCTGTTGCTGAGGATGGTTCATCTCTCGTAGTTGCTATGTGCTGCGCTGGCCAGTTGCGTGAATGAGCTGTGCATACGGCGAGGCATGTCTGTGGACGACCAGCTCTCTCTGGCACTGGTTCACTCCGCTTACCACGAGTTCCAGAAACGTCTGCAGAACCTCTCCAGGATTATGTCCATCCTGCCTCAGGTGGCCCTCTCCTTGCAGGGCAATCCATATGTGATGGACCCAGTTGAGATGGTATGTCTTCATGTTCCATTTCTCACTGTGTGTTCTGTGACCTTGTTTAATGGTCCTTAACCTTTGAACATAAACTTCCTTTCTAACTGAAATACGACACATGAAATATGTGACATTAAGCAGTTTGAAAGCAAATTCGACAAATAATGTTAATGTTTTATATATCAGACACTTACATATACTTACAAGATATTTGGGCACAGAATCTCTTCTATGCTGTTGTAGTTTTAATTGAAAAGGTTTTTAATACTCCACTTAAGATTTTAGATGTGCATGCTGCTCTGGCCGCTGTGGAGCATCTGGAGCCCCAGGATTTAAAGGGGGACTTCCAGCGGCAGTCCTGGCTGAAACAGGTGAAGAGGCTGCAGGTGCCAATCGAGTTGGTCTGCTCAGAACACGGTCTTAAACAGTACAGCGAGAGGAGTCGTGAGATGGCGAAGTTCATCCAGTGAGTTTCAGTACCTCATCAATTATTTTCAATTTCTAGTCATTTCTTCTTGTTCTTTTTTCCATATTAATTATTATTCATATACAGAGTTTAGAAACTTTAAACATAACTATCTATTCTTACCTTTGCAAACAGTAGAAGAAGCTTCAGTTTTTATCTCTTTGTTACATAATTTCTTCACATCAGAGCCGAGTGTTCTGTGAAATCCCATACTTCAGTGTGATGTTGAAGATTCTTTTGTTTCAGAATAGCAGCTTTAAACTGGCTTGTTGTTGGATTGGGTTAAATGTCCAGAATTTTCTTTGTTATAATTATGCTGTAATAGTCTTCACTTGTTTCATCCATGAATGATTATCACGTGTCCTAGCACTGCTTGGAGACGTCTCTTCATGCTCTCTCTGTTTGTGGAGCACATACTGTTGTGCATTGAGGAGGAAGATGAGAGGTTGGCACCACTAGCTATGGAGCACACCCGACAAATATTGAAGGTAATAAAATATGCATGCATTATATATATATATATATAATATATATTTTATATATATATATACAGATAAAAACGGTCTGCAAGCGAGTGAAATTTAATTATATATTAGTGCTGTCAATTCCAGGTGCCGCGATTAAAAGTCCTCACCAGGATTTTGCTCAGGCTTCCTGGATTGTGTCCACTAATTTTACCTGGATTGCTAATTAGAAAATCTAGCAAGCTTGAGCAAAATCCTGGTGAGGACTTTTAATCGCGGCACATGGAATTGACAGCACTAGTATGTGTGTGTGTGTGTGTGTGTGTGTGTATATATATATATATATATATATATATATATATATATATATATATATATATATATATATATATATATATATATATATATATGGTGACAAAATCACTGATGCTTGAAATTACATGTTATATTTTATGCTTGGACCATTAACAGTTCTTTCTGTACTTTGAATTCCATTTTTGCCCAAGCAAAGAATTTCTACCACCTAATGCATATTGACAACTAGCGTCTGTACCACATTTAATAATAGTAATGACTTAAAAAAATAGAAAACTGGTTTCATTTCCACCAGAGATAAAGGTCACCATAATAAATTTGTGTTATCTTCATCATGTGTGTTAATAGCACTGCATAGTTTTTTTCTCACATTCTTACATATTTATTTGTTACAACCTGCTTTTGTCAAAGGTACTTGAAAAAAACCCAGACATGAAATTGGAAAAAACCTTTAGGGCTGTAATCGAAATACTCAGATCCTGCAAGCAAAGAGCAAGTGACCTAATATTCAAGTAAGATCTCAGTTGATATATCCCTCCTACATTTATTAAACATTGTCTTTGCAATTGGAACTGAGATTATTGGTACTCTTCAAATTTTAAATAAGTTTTTTTTTAATCATTCTCTTTTTGAGGTATGGCCTCCAGTCATGTGCTATATGCAGGGTTGAGCCACAAGACCCAGTGGACCTGCCATGTAGTCATATCTTCTGTCAGCCTTGCATCAAAAGGTGGCTGACCCCAGGTCAGATGTTCTGTGCAACATGTACTCAACCAGTGCCAGATGACTTTCAGCTGAATGTGTCGGAGGACATAAGGTCTGTCTTATCTCTTCCAACACTTCCTTCGGTTCGATGGGCGATGTGACAAAATCATGCTGATCATACAGTTTTTGTGTCCGTGTGTCTGGTTATGATGATTATACAGGGCCTGTTTCAAGTTGAATGCTCAGTTCAGACAACGGTGCGATAGCTTTTTTGTGGAAGTCGTGTCTACAGTGTGCTTCAAGGACAATTCCCCACCATCCCGAGGCGTCATTCTGCACCTGCTGTCCTTCCTCATGGTTGAGGCAAAGCCAGTTTCCCTAAGTCAAAGTAAGATCAACCGTTGCCTTTGTAAATCACACATTAAAAGCTTGTACACCTTGATTTGTGTCACAATGTCTGCAGGTTATTATATAGTACAGAATGATGTAGGGAGTACTACATTGTAGACTGTGGTTTTGTATTTATGTAATTGTGTGCACATGCAGATGTTTAGCTGCTGACGTGTTCTTCTCGGCGTCCTCCCTTCCAGTGCGCAGCCGTATTCTCACCAAAGCCCTGTCACCTTTTGATGAGTGTGTGGACAGAAATCCCATTGTGCGGTCTATCGTGCTTAAACTCCTTCTCAAATACAGGTGCTGGATACAAATCATTTAAAGGAGTCCAGAGGGTTGCAGTATTACAGAATGGCTTTTGCTCTGTGATTAACTATACATGGTGTTTTTTCAGCTTTGATGAGGTGAAAGAGTACCTCGAGCAACACCTTATGGATGTACTAAGGAGCAAAATTCTGGATGACGCTGACAAAAGCGAACTATATACTTTATACATCAACTGCTTTGAGGTAAAAAATAATAATAAACTGGCTGGATTTTAGGACCTACCAAACTGAAATTTCATTCAGTGGTTTCCTGACAAAGGCCATTTTTGCAGGATTCTATGTTTGAGAAAAAGAATCCAGGCACTGCAGAAGAGCAGAAATCGCATCTGCAGGAGGGTCGGGACTTCTTGCATTACTTCCTGCACACTGATCGGGTGGATGCAGATGAGGTCTCCATAGAGACCCTGCAGCAAATTGCAAGACTACGCGTGTACTTGGACATGGGTGCACAGATGATTGCCACCTTACCACACAATGGTTAGACCCACATGTACCACTACCCTTTTGCAGATTTTGCATGATCTCCTCTGAGTTTGTCTAATGGAAAAAATATTGTCTGACGGTGAAGATATTGCTGATGCTGGTGTACCATGTCAAACAAGTAGTTTTAACATTGTGTGATTAACAGGGAGCCTGGAGGAACATAAGACAGAGTTCTTAGAGAAGGTGATGGAGCTTTGTGAGGAGAGCAGGAACGACTGGTACAGAGTGTACCTGATCAGAAAGCTCTGCAGGTTGCAGGGTGTGGAGTTTGTCCGAAGTATGCAAAAGGAAGTCTCGTTTCGATGGCTTTTCCCACAGGAGATTTTGCAACAGGTAAAACAATATATATTTTCCAGAAATGCTGTATATACAGAAAAGACAAAAGGTACTGAGATGAATCTGATTTACACATGGTTTCCCATTACACCAAGTTGAGTTGATCAGCTAAGACATTTTTGGTGTCTGTTTTCTTGATGCACATATTTTAAAGAACATATTTTGGTATCATGCTACACTTCAACTTACCAACTTGTACTCAAAAGCTAGAAGTTGTGGATGATATTGTAGGCTCAGTTAGATTGATAAATATGGACTATTCCTCCTATTTTATATACATTTCAAATTCTTGACATTAGTCAGTGCAACCCACTTCCATAGCTCCAGTGCAGTAATAAAAAAGAAAACTGGTTGAATACTGATCATGGGCTAACTGACTACATTTGAGGTAAAAAACTGTATGTATGATTTTACATCAAGCCATTTCATTAATATCCTGACTGTCAGGAAGAGGCTGGAGCCCAGATGGATCAGTACCTGGTCTATGGTGAAGAGTATAAGGTGGTGCGGGAGGCGGTTGCTAAGGTGGCAGTTGAAGGCCAAGTGCAGGATGTGGATGCTGCCCTGGAGGTACGTAACTGTGTCGTGCGTAACTGTGTTGCTCTGTGAGACTGATTTTTTTTAATCTGCCTTAATCTTTAAAAAACACTCCTGAAATAACTTTTTGTTGTTTAGATTTAAACTGTGTTTTGTTTCATCTTTTCCTTGTTTCACTGGCGGAATTTGTTGTGTACTGTGTACTCTGTTAATAGAAGTGTACGTGTTCTCCAAGAAGAAGGTCTTTCTACATTCTTTTGGCTCTGTTCCGAGAAGTTACCAGTCTCTTCCGAGCCACTAATCCAGTCCTTCACCCCAAACCAGAGGTAGGACCCTGAATTTTTGTCTCAGAATGCTCAGATTCATATTTGCCCTATTCACTGCATTATTAAACATGAAGAATCTGACAAGCCCCATTGTCATTAGCACTGTCGATAATTTCCAGCAATGCCAAACTCTTGAGGCCTTCATCCATGCTTCGGCACATTTGCCAGCCTCTGAGATGAAGGCCTTCGCCAGAGCTCTGGTGACCAATCGGCTTGGCAGCCTGAGCGTCCACGCGGCCCGCAGTAACATGGAACATACGCTCGTTGATCTTGCCATCCACCTGAAGGCGGTACTGCTGTGTGGGTCTGACCGAATCCTGTTCCCCCTCACACAACTGGGCCTGTACCCCACTACCATGCAGGTATGTGTCCTGCTCTGATTACTTTCATACTATGTACTACATGCTTACTGTCATGCTAGCTAGGCTAGATATGATCTTTACATTATTACCTCCTCTGATTCATATTTTTCTGCGTTATGGTACATAGGTGGCATTTATTCCCACCATGCCTGAAGACATGCTGGCCACAGCACGAAAGGCTCTTGGATTCACGTGGTATAGTAAGTCAAGTAGAAGATGGTGTTCTTCACGTTCATAAGCTCATGTTGTGGTATAATGCCGCTTAAATAGTTTAAGCATTTTAATATGTCCCGTGTTGTGCTTGAGTGTCTTCGTCACTGTGATGTTTGTTGGATTTCCAGTTGTTGTTTAATGCTTTAAACTGTGAATTTCTTACCCTCCCTTAGCTTGCCCCAATGGCCACCCCTGCGTTGTTGACAGGGTAAGATTTGGCTTTTCATAGGTCTTTATGGTTTTACTAACATTCAAGTGGCCAGAGCCGGAGTGGCTAATCGGGAGATTCGGGAGGATTCCCGATGGGCCGGCTCATGTCAATCTCTAGTTTGGGCCGATTGGGAGGGGAAAATAATTTTGGGCCGGATTTGGACATGAAACTCCCGGGCTGAAAAAGGGGCCCACTCCGGCCCTGCAAGTGGCTAATTAGCATCCTCATTACCAAAGTTAGACAAAGTGCTGTTCATGCTTTTGACAAAGCAGTGGACAAGGAAATGGTTATTAAAGCTAGAGTTTTGGTTTCCCAGTCAGATTTAGTGTAAACTAAATTACTCTGCATACAAAAAGCTGAGGAGGTTGCTCGCTGTTGTGTCCTGCAGTGTGGTCGGCCCACCCAGCTGGGGAGATGTCTGGAGTGTAGTGCTACGATTGGGGGCCAGAACCACGTGGCTGTGCAGGGTTTCCATCAAGCTCAGCATCTGTAAGTCATGCACTAAATTGAGTAAGGATGATGAATTGGATTTTTCATTGTGTGGAAAGTGGATTTTTCATTAAGGAAAAGGAGTCTGAAAAACCCCAGAAATGTTATGCATCATAGGTAACCTGTAAAAAAAACAAAATAAATTAGTAATAATGGCTCAAATGAGTCCACTCAGTACAACAAAACTACATTGGCATCTGGACTCCTACATTACACATTCCCTACCTATATTTCTGTTGTTTGTACCATTTAGCAGTATGTGTAGACATGTGTAAATGTGTATATATGTAGACATGTGTATAGGTATGTATAATATAGGTATATATATTAAGTATTTTTGCAGTACTTTTCTAAGGAACTTGGGATTATTTATTGGATTTACTTCACCTTCCCACCTCATCTTCTGTGATGTTAACACCGCAGGATTGCTGCTCATTTTCGTTGTACACTGCAATGACAATAAAGATCTATCTTAATTGCATTTAATATTCAGGGAGGATCGTACGCAGAGAGGCCACATTCTAGGAGACCCACAACGAAGAGACAACCCAGATGCCCTTGACACCAAAAGCCTGTCTTTGACTCCTTTCACAATGGTCAGAATGCTAACTCATCTGGCCATGCTGCTAGGGTCCTCTGAACAACCTCAGGTACTTTTACTGCTCAACTTTAACGATTACACCGATGACACTGATGGTCATACACATACTCATGTTGCTTTCTCTTCCCAGAGTATAGCACAGATCATCCAGCCACATGTACAAGATCCCTGCGAATTTCTGATGCGACATCTAGCGAAAGACCTGGAGCAGCTGAGCAGGGCTTTGGGGAAAGGGGCGGACGACACGGTCACCGCTGCTCACTTGCTGCTCAGCTGGATCCTCGAACCTCCACAGGATCCCCAGGGTAGGTCCCCTCAAGTGTTCCCCAGAACACCCACTTCAGGCCCCATTAAGCAGTGTGCAGTCATAACTTCATCTTTGCTTTCACATCAATGTGGTCGCTGCAGGGCCTGCTGGTTACGACAGCGTCCTCTCAACTAAGGAAGCCAGGAATGCCTGGGAGGTGACTGTGGCTCGTAACATCATCACTCCGAAACTGAAGGCAAGAGAATTGTCTGCAGCTAGCTCACCACACTCTAGAAGCACCACTACATGGTTCACGCTCTAGAAGCACCACTACATGGTTCACACTCTAGAAGCACCATCACATGATCCTCACCTCATGATCCTCACATTAGTGCAGATCAGGTTTTAATGACCATGCCATGTTGGGTTAACAGAAACTGGAGCGCAAGCTGCAGAAGGTGGGTGTGGGCATGCGGGGTGACTCCCGTGCGTCGTCTGACCCCATCCTGAAGCTGATGTATGGAGACCCGCGTTTGTTCCTGTCCTCCGTCCTCCGCCGCTCTGTGGTGCACAGCTCTGCTGTGTGGGGTTGCAGGGAGGGGGGCTCCTTGCTTAGCCTCATGCACGTCCTCGAGCGGAACGATGGCAAAGACAACTTCCCGCTGCTCTGGAGATTCCTGCAGAAGGTCATTTTGTGTTTTAATTTTGCTTCCTTTTCTTTGACCAATCACAGGCCAGTAACTGGCCTGTGAAGCAGTGAGACGGAGCGCCTTCATTCTGGATATGCAGATGTGACAGGTTTGCTTTGTCCACTTCACTGTGCAGGAGCCAGAGTTCCGGCTGGTCAGGTTCCTTCCTGACATTCTGACACTGCAGAGAAACCTGGTTAAGAAGTTTCAGAACCATCCAGATCTGATCAGTGGCACAATTAAGGATTTTATTGATAAACAAACTTCAGGTACATTTTGATTTACAAATTCAATCCTGATTTAAAAGATTGCAGATTGTTTGATCTAGGGAAAGTGCATGGACGCATAAACACTCTGTGATTGAAGAGTAATATTTTGCTCCATCAGCAACTCTAAAAAGTTGGTACACAAAGCGCATCCAGATTTTCCTGAGTTCATGGAACCATCTTAGAACCTCCTTGGCCACTTGTGAGTATATCAAAAACGCAAATGTTTATGGACCAGATGACTTCCAAGTTCCTTATTCTTATTAGAAAACACTCTTGCAGTGCCGCTTCATGCTGTTACATAACATCGGATTTAAGTGTGTGTGTGTGTGTGTGTGTGTGTGTGTGTGTGTGTGTGTGTGTGTGTGTGTGTGTGTGTGTGTGTGTGTGTGTGTGTGTGTGTGTGTGTGCAGTCGAGGTGAAAGTGCCTGGAGATTACTGCAGTGTGGACCTGGATGAGGGCAGTGAGTTGCAGGTGTTGGTTCCCCGGCGACAGGGGGCGGGGCTGTGTGCCACGGCGTTGCTCAACTACCTGATCTCCCTCCACAACCAGTTGGTCAGCGCAGCAGAGGAGTACGCAGGAGAGGACTGCAGGTAGCACACCTCCATGACAACAGCACAGCTCGCATCAGAGCTTTGCTCTCTGTACATAGAGAGAATATTGTATAACAATTAAAATACACCACGTCTTGTTTGAAAAGTCAATTTGCAACAGTTAACAGTACATGTAATGTTCCTGTGTGGAGTTTTGTTGAGCTTCAATTTATTGCACCATTGGAAAATGTCAGCTGCCTATTTTCTATTATGAGTACATTTCACAAGGCCCAAGAGGAAAGCTCCAGATTGACTTGGAATAAAATGTCCTTGGAAGAAAGCTGTCAGTATTTTGAATGTCTGGTTTTTTTCCCCTCAGCTGAAAATGTTTTTGGAGATACAATATTTTCATATGATAGCCAGTGTAAGACCAACAAAAGAGAGGTTTAACAGTGCATATTTGAATGGTAAAACATTAATCTTTATGCACAGAGTGATATAAGATCAGCTCAGCATGAGATATTACCATTAGCAAAGGCAGGAAAAAACTGTCACGTGTCAGAATGGGAGGGCATGTGAAAGTATGCGTCCCTGGCACACAGCTTCAAGGTGAGCCTTGCGGAAGTGAGTGAGCTGCACGTGATTGGCTATGAGGTGGATCGAGACCTACTCCCCCTTGTGGTGGCCAACTGCCAGTACAGCATGGAGCGCAGCCGGAAGACGGTGTCAGAATACGACCTGCCCAAGATCCAGCGGCAGGTCCTTAGCCGTTTCCTGAGGGGCAAGCCACAAATCACACCGGCCGTGAGTGACCTACTGTTTCAGCTACACTGACAGCTTTTTCTTCATTTGCGTGATTTAGCAGTGAGACATGTGAATGTGTCATATCAATGAAGGATCTGTTCACATATAACGTAGTTCATGTATAATGAAGTACAGTAACATGCAAGAATATAAAGAACATATAAAGAAAACTAATAGCACTGGCAGTCTGTGTAGCAGTGGAAGTCTGTGTAGCAGTAGCAGTCTGTGCAGAAATTTAAGAATGACATAGTTTTCTTTACAGGGAATTCCAACTCTAGTCAGGAGGCAAGACAGAAATTATGAAAACATTTTCAAAGACATCCGAGATAAAATCACTCAGGTAAATAACAGAGGTAGCATATCATAATTCCAAATTATTCAAGCCAAAATTCATGTTAAATGAATCATATCATATGCTAAAGCCATGTTTTAAAAGACTTGCACCATACCACTTGTGCAATGAAGAAAAGTGTTGAAAGGGATCTTTACATATGCGTCCATCAGGAGCCCCTGATTCCTCTGACCTCATCTGGGCTGGTGACGGAGCTGCAGGGCCTCAGTGACGTCTGCGAGGCCCTGGGGGCCATCAAGGTCGCGTTGGACTTCCTGGCCATGACCGGAGGGGACAAGCACATGTCTATGGAGGAGTACCTGAAGGGGAGACTACAGATGGGCACTGCCGCTCATATCCTCAAGGTGAGCCACTGTAAAAGCAAGATGGAGATCATCAACTTGCTTTTTTAGCAATGGAAAACATGTTCATGTTGCATGTTTGGTTGTGTCTTTGCCATTATGGGATGGTGGTGTGGACATGAAGGCTCTGGGCAGATGCTGTCTGAGTCACTGCGTGGCTTTATGGCAGCTCCTCACCTCCCTGAGGTCCGAACACATGCTTCGTCTTAAAAGGGTAAACGTGCTCAGACCATCACAACACGAGTCTGCATGGCTTGTACGCCTGTCTGCCTCCATTCGTCTGTCCCCACTTCTTACTTCCTGTTCTTAATTCGCAGGACCCGTTTGCAGGAGTGCCAACGGAGTACCAGCAGGCCCTGCAGGACGAGGACGAGCAGCTGCTTGCCAGCTTCCTGTCTCGGAGCAGAGCGGACGTGTGGCTGCTGGAAATGCACGAGTTCCTGCTGCTGTGCCTGAAGAGCCAGCGTGCCGCGGACACGTTCCGACCCAACTGGAGGTGAGTGCGCAAGCCCAATCCTGCCGAGGTTGGGAAACGCGTCGTTCGGAACATGGGTGGTATAGGACACGATCTTACAGCGTTAACCTTTTTGCCAACCTGGTTTCTCATTCATCAGCCTCAAAGACACCCTGGCCTCGTACTTGGAGCGTAAAAACCTCGACGTTCCTCGCGATGTGGAGGCAGCGTTCCCAGACCAGATCCAGCTGTCTCAGCTAGTCGAGACCTGGAAGTTCACTGTGACCTACAAACAACAAAGATAAAGGGCCAAAGATGAAGGCATCACAATGACATTCTATTCAGACACGGCTATGATTACTACAGACACATCTCTCCTGTAAATCGTACTTTCTATGTGATTTTGTTTGTTGTTAGAAAAGTAAACTCAGGAAAGATAAATATTCATTTTATATTTGATCTTTTTTTAGATTTAAATTTTTGCTTTTTGTTTTACGTATTGACTTTCAAAGGGTCTTAAAGCATGGACCATTTACTTGCATGTACATTACATCATTCAGGACTTTGCAAAGGTCTTTAATGATTATTAGTTCTTTTTCACCAGGCAGGCCGTGCAGTGATGTGTTTTTACCACTGGATGTAGCTGTGTGCCACTCATGTTTACTGAGGCCTTCACTATATCATGACATGTTTACAAATGTTGTTCACTTAATTCATGTTTTCCTCATTCCAGAAAATGTTTTGAAATAATAATGTTAACCACATTAATAATCATAATGTTACTAATGTTAATTATTAAAATAAAGTAAATGCTAACTTTAATACTGTTCTTTCAGATAACTATCTAATGATGGTGCATTTGAGTGGCGTGTTTTCAACCTTTATAGCAAATCAAGCTGCATTCAGCCTACAGGCCACTGAGCATGAAGAACCAGTCATTCAGATTCTGAAGTGTCCAGTCACTCGAACTCTTAAGTGTCTCCCACACAGCCAAATAAAAATGCAGCCACAACTGGAATAAAATTTAAATTAATTATTGAATAAATGAATTAATTATTACTTGGGTTGTTTCCCAGCTCTGCATGAGACTTATCTTCATATTTCATCCTGCCGGCAGTGGCCAAGGAAATGGTTATTAAAGCTAGAGTTTTGGTTTCCCAGTCAGATTCAGTGTAAACTAAATTACTCTGCATACAAAAAACTATCAATGATAAAAAATAGAATCAGACTTTATTTCAGAAACTTGCCATTTTAATTGCCTCATTTTTGTGTTTTATGAATGTCATTGCACTTATGGTTAAATGATAATAAAATTTCCATGTTTGGAAAATTAGCATTTCTAATCCCCCCCCCCCCCCAAACTGACCTGGGGTGGGTTTCCCGAAACGTTCGTAGCGCTAAGTACTTCGTAACCTCGTATGAAACGTATGAGGTTAAGAAGTACTTAGCGCTAAGAACGTTTCGGGAAACTCACCCCTGGTAGTTATTTGTGACAGAAGTGGTATTCTAAGCATGATTTTCCCTTTTATTGTTTATGATTTGATTTTATTATTAGAATCCTATTGCCACAGGCAGCCATGCCAGGCCTCTATTAGGTTAATGATGGTGCGTTGTTGTACAGTCAGCACTCTACGTGTGAGTAGTGAGAGTGATGGTACAAAGGAACTGCATGGTGGAGCCAAAGCATGGCTGAGCGTGTTGACACACAACACTCCTTCAGCGTATAGCCGCTAAATGGCACAGGAGCCAGCTGAAATAAATGTGATCATTTTAGTTGTGCACAGTGAGTCGAGCCCGCTATGTGATTAGGGTGTTTGATTGCAGCATTCTCTTCATTATCACACCTGTGTGTGTGTGTGTGTGTGTGTGTGTGTGTGTGTGTGTGTGTGTGTGTGTGTGTGTGTGTGTGTGTGTGTGTGTGTGTGTGCGTGCGTGCGCAGCTCCTCTCTACCTACCAGGGCTAAAGTATTTTTTTTTCCTTTTTAGTGAACAAAAATGTATGCCTATAAAAGAATGATAGCTAAACCTAACCATAATTTGCCTTTTATTATGCCAGTTGAACTTAAAAGCTCAATTTGACAGCCACTGTCATAGTGGCAAAGAACACAGAAATTGGCCCTTTACTAATGCTTTTATTTCCAAAGGTTTTTTTTAGAGTAGTAGGATTATATATGGCCCTGCCTCCTGCATAAGCAGTCCGCAGAAATGAAAGCTACGGCATTAATTAAGAGCCACAGGTTGCTAGCGCACCAGTAATTGGAAGGTAGTCCTATAAATAAACCGATTTACAAATGGAAAGAGGGAAATGTTTAACATTCTGTCTCCTCTAAGCAGGGACGAAAAAATGAATCTGCTCTCTGGGAGTAGCAACGTACAGTTATGGTCGGACCAAAGTTACAGTCATTAGGAACTCAGTTGATGTTGTTTTTTTTTCTTTCTAGTCTGCGTCATGTCTGTGTGTGATGACAATACTCTGAGTGCTACTTCAGACTGCAAGCTTGCTTTGATGCATTAATCACAAGCACCATCATAACAAGGCAACTTTAGAACCTTTGTCCAAATGGCGTGGAATCCTCCCCAGACACCTGCGTCATGTAACCATGGCGACCCCTGGTTTGATGGATCGTGACCGTTAAGCAGAGGAGAACTCGGCTGTGGCGTGTAGATGAGACGCGGGAGCAGTTTGGTGAAGACGGGGAATAACACTGGCTGACTGGAACAGAGACAAGCTCCAGGCATCCTTACATCCGCCTCCATAATCATCGCCATAATCAAAAGCCCAGAATCGCTCCCCCAGGATAGCCTGAATCAATCAGACTGACAGACTTCCAAACAGATGGAAATGAATCCAATGTAAAGCACATTGGCAAGACCAGCATTGACGTGTTGTCTGAGGAAGGCTAGTCTTGCGTTTGTAACAAACACATCCACATCATGGTGTGAAACACAAGACCTGAAGAACAAAGGAAAAGTAGATTGATGGTAACAATCAACGTGATTTTCCTTCCCAGTACAAGGAAACTGGTTTGATTGGGATAAATGTATAATCAAGCGCGCAACATACACACTGAGCGACCTTTGTTTACAATGCACAAACAATAACATGCCCAAGACCCTAAAAATGAACACAGCTCACAGAGTCCAGGATCCATTATTCTATTAAATATGATTTGAACATTGGATTTGCCAAGATGAAAGACATTTCATTGTTGCAGATTAATTGAAATGCAAATAACTGCTTCAGCATTATAAGCTAATTAAAGCAACTGTGTCTTAATTTAATTATCTTGTTCTTTACTGTGTGCATATAGCCGGTCCAAGGTATGATATATTCAGACAGATCCTGGCTGATAAAGGCTGAGCTTATTCATGTACTAAACCTGTGCAACTGACTGAGCATTAGAGGCATCACAGTACCTACTAGTAAATGCCAACTATGTCACTTAGGCAAATTTTCAGCTATAGAAATATTTTACATCTAATTTCAAAGACCAGTAAAATGGAATGAAGATGCAGCACGGATTAATTTGTTGTGCTTAATATAAAGAAATGTACACAACTTTTATTATACACTATTATAAAGAAAGGCCGCACCAGTACCTGGCCACAGAGTTTATTTCCATACAGGTCAAAAGCAAATTCATTTTTACAAAGCCATCACAATTTCAATCACGTCCATAAAACCCTGGTGGCCAACCCCAAAGATGACAGGCTGACTGCAAAGACGAAAGTATCAAGAGGGAAATGATTTTTTAAAAAGCACAAAAAGTGCACACCAAGCAAAAAAGAGAAACCAAGAGTATTAAAGGACAGTGCATATCAGGAACACCAATTGGAGAGTGTGGAGCCTGCACAATGCCACATGAACCATGAATGCCACCTTGTTAATTTCCTCACAAAGTTTTTGCGTATTTTCAATCACTGGGTTGGTAAGCTCCTGTGGCTGCTGTGGTGTGCGCCTGTTCGTCGAGGTCTGGTTCGGACTGCTCTCTCTTACCTCGCCTTTCGCCATGCACCTGTGACCTTGTTCTTTGTGGAGGCTGTTTGTAGTTGTGAGCCGTGTGTGTTTAAGTACCTGGTTTCCTGTGGAATTGGGGTTATTTTCTGTTTTTCTTGTTACGGGTTATATAATTATATTTCATGTTTTAATCTTTAATCTTAGGTGTAGTTAGATGTGGGATTTTCCTTTAGTCTGGGTTTTTGTTTATTATTTTGGCATCAAACCACTCCTAAAGTTGTAACTTTTTCTCTATTTATGCATATATTTTCCTAATTCAATACATGAAGTTCCAGAACATTGACTGGTTTTTGTTTTATCATTCCATTTCAGTCCATCATATGTTACAGTTACATCTTAATGTATTATCTCTGTTATGACCTCAGCCTAGACAGGGCCATAACAGGATGAAGTAGACAAAGAAATAATTTTTTATGAATCACGGTGAACAGGTTAAATGATGATTTATCTTGTCTTTTCCAGCTGGCAATTATGGCAGGCTTGTCACTTTCAGCTAAAACATTGTTCTTAATCAAAGACAATGATTAAAGACAATGACCTCCAACCAAAACAACGAACCACAACATTTGTCCACCTGTCGCTGTGCATCTTTAATTAAATAGTAGTCTCTACTGTCTCCCTGTCCATTATAATGCTGGTGTCTTGCTGGGCTTTCACTTTGAAACCTCTGCTCATCTGGCAGGACCATCTGGCAGCATCTGGGTCTCCTGAACCTTGTCCTCCTCTGCTGCACCCTTTCTCTCCTCTCACTTTGTCTTCTCTTAATGTGCTCTAGTTCTTCCTTTGGATGTCTTCCAGCTCCAGGTTGATATCTGTTCTAGACATTCACTTTGTCACTGATTCCTGCTGTAAGCACATGAGGCAGGGGTATATTGACCAGGATGCATTTAGAAAAATTAAGAAACTATTTTGTGATCGTAATAGCAGTGGCACCATTGTGAGTATTTCAAATGTGTGTTGAATCTTCCTGCTTTTGCATTCTAAATATTACAGTATCGCGCTGTGAGCTGTGGATGAAAGTGTGCTGGGCTAGTTGCACAGCTGGGATTAGGCTGTGCTTCCACTGAACAGCTGCCTCTGTGGGGCCCGGGCCCCTCAGAACTTTCACCCTGACTGAAGTGTTAATAAGATTGGCACCAGTTAGTCATGAGACCTGATGCATTCGGATTTCTACAAATGCACACTTTCTCCTACGTGCTCCATCGCTAGCAGCCCAATTAGCCACCGACAGCTTCCGAAACCGAAGTGGCGCGACTGTGCCTCAGTTAGCCCAAAGAACCAAGTCCAACACAGTGAACTCTGTGTGTGTGTGTGTGTGTGTGTGTGTGTGTGTGTGTGTGTGTGTGTGTGTGTGTGTGTGTGTGTGTGTGTGTAACGCCTGTTAAATCAGGATCTTAAAGTCTGACAAGACACAGCAACTCTCTGTAACAATGTATCGGTAACTATAGGCTTGGCAGATGCCTTTGTCCCTGGTGGGCGGCTGGTTAGCTGGCACGGCCGATACCAGACGGGGTGACAGGTGGAGCCAGGCACCCACTGAGGGCTGTGGGCGAGGCTGTAGGAGATGCTAAGGCCGCTTCCACGGTGCCCAGCCTGCTGGCTGCATCGCTGAGTCACTGGGGACGAGCCAAAGGAGGGCGAGCAAAGACATATGGCATCAGATCTCTGCTGAATACTTCTGTCCCACAAAGCCATCAAATCGGGTCTATGCTGAACTCTTCCATTCCACAAAGCCATCAAATCAGATCTCACTGCTTCTTGACTACACTCTATGAAAAATAATCCCCTTGATACCACCAGTGTTAGACTGTGAACTCCTCAAATAGTCAGTCACCTGCAGGGCAGTAATAGAGACCTAAAAAGAAGTCGCCAGTTTGTACCAATGCTTTGTGGGATCTGCTGTGTCAGTCTTATGCTCCCATGTCAATTTCCCTCCCTCTTATACACACACAAACACTGACATCACTGATATTCTCCATCACAATCTAAATCGTAATTGCCATTCATTTGATCTGCTAATGGCACAGCTCAAACAGCTGGGACAATTTGGGCAATTCTTTTGACTTGGTTCATTTGGCCTACAAAGAGTTTTTGTTACACCTTTCCAACAGAGGGAGATAATTTGCTTGGAAAGAATATGAAACAATGAAGCACCAGACTTAACACAGAGGCATATTGTGGCATCGACATGGAAGAGGCAGTGAGCACTATTAGATAGAATAAACATACTGTTTATTGAAGAATCTTGACATCAATAGGAAAGGCTATAGACTAAAGGAGAGAATGGGGAGAGAAGCACACGAAGACTGGGACACACTAGAAATACTCATTAAACTAAAGGAGACAGACCATGCTAAATATACACATACCACACAAATCACCAATTCCTTTAAAGCAACATTAGACATGAATTTCTAACCCAGCGATCACCCACCACCGGGCCGCAGACCGGTACCGGTCCATGGGCCATTTGGTACCAGGCCCACAGAAAAAAAAGTAATAACAGCAACAACAATAATAATAACAATAATAATGATAATCCCATATCCAATCCAGGAATTAATAATAACAATAATGCCTTATCCAGGTATAAATCAAAATAATAATTGTTATCCAGGAATTAAAAGATATTCAAAATCAGATTTTGTTTAGGCGTCCCAAACATTTTGTTTAGGCAACCCAACACTCCATCCAATCAAAAGCCTTTCAGCATCTAGGGTTACCAGTTATTTATCTCTTCTGTATCTGAGACTACAGTAGCCAAAGGAGATGTGATGTGAAGCCATGTTCTATATGTAAATATGAATATGTTCCTGGGGTAGGAGTAGAGGCATACTGAATATTTATTACTTGCATTATCGATTCTCATGTCTTATTAATCATGATTACCTCTTGCTTTAGTTTATTAAAGATTAATCTGCAGGTCATGTCACCATTGTTTAAGGAGGAGGGGATGTAAAGCTGAGGTGGCATATACAGTTAATGGTGCTTGTTGGAAAATAATCAATAAGTGAAAATGAGTGTTGTGCAGATAAGAGGGAGGAGAAGGCTTCAGTATCAATGAGTTGATTCTCCAAAGGTCAGACATTAAAATAACAAACACTTGTTGATATATGTATGTGTTAATATTCCAAAACATGTATTATATAATATTATTATAATATGTATTAATATGCCTCTCATTTCCATGGACACTGTTCATCATATTGAATTTGTAGGTAATTGCAAACTAAGAGTTTTCTTCCAAATATTTGCAAGAAACCTTTTCTCAGTAATCTAAAACTTAGATTACACAATATAGCCTCTATATGCCAATTATACATTCCAAGATATGCTTTAAGAGCTGTAATTCATAAATCATTTGAGTAGTTCTCATTAGTTCTCGTGTAGTTTGTCTTATATTGCATAACATAAAAAAGGCATTTCAATGCAGAAATAATAATTACATTGCGTTTATATTGTGAACAAGAAATCCAAGTTATGTAAGCCTCCCTGTTTTTTTTTTTAAACAAAATTGGTTTGAGTCTAATTTTAACTCATTGGTCATTCATTGTATCATGCCTGCCACATCTCCAAGAACAAAACTTATCATAAGCAGTTACAGTAATTTGATCATGGAATGTTGTATTGTCACCAAACTTGGTATTCACACACAAATTGTTTAGAATTGGCCTTTGGGGAGTGTTGTGAATATACACACAAAAATCACAGAAAATATTAAACCTGCCGGTTTTAAAACAAAACCAATCCTCAAGTGCAAAACACAAAGAACAATGAACTGCATCAATATGGGGTGGTAACACACCAAACTGCCAAGTTGTGAAGACGTGCTAAAGTATACTTGGACCCTGTAGATCGCCTCTTGTTTATTCATTTATTTATTTTTTTTATTTCTCATCTAACTTATTTATGTATGTGATGCAATGAACTTAAAATAACAGTGAGAACAACTTGAGAAACATTTGTTTCCCATGTTTTGCCTTTGCCAACTCATAATTCCACTATTCATGTTGTCATAGTGATGTTTTTTATGAATGATACTTCAGGCAGAGTGTTTAGACTTATAAGGAACGGCAAACACACATTCCAAATTCTCATGAAAATACTTTTTTTTAACAGAGATGATAAGGCATGTAGTTTATTAAAATTTTGCAAGGTTTTGAGTGTTTGCTGAGTTAGACGTGGGTCATATGAAATGACTATACCAGTAAAATAGATCTTACTGCATTCGCATGGTGACTGTCAACCCAACCATGCTTACATGTACACCCCCATCTAATCTGATACACTGTACTACTGCTGTAAATCTCATGCTCTAATACACCTGACTGATCAGGATAATTATTTAGCCCTCCATGACTTGAATCTGGTGTGCTACAACTAAGAAAACTGTGTGATGGGAAAACTCACCTGAACTGCACTGAAAATCTGTGGAGTAAAAGGGGAGGGCCCAAGCACAAAGACCACTACCAAAAAGACTTACTACTTGGAGTAATGAACTTTGAGCCCAATTCAACTATTCTCCCTGGTGTGGATCTGCCTTGGATGCAGTGATGGCTTCATGTAATTGGCAGTGTGGGCCCCTCTCATGTCTTCTGGCTCTCTGCATTTGGATGGCTGGGTAACTTGAGAATTTCGTGTTCCAGGGGTACAACAAGGGATGTAAAAACAGAAATGTTTTCCAACCTTTGAATGGGGTTAGCCAATGTAAGCATTTCATAGGATCTTTGGGGTATACCAGGACAGGTAGGTCCTCCAGGTGGAAGGATGATCCTGACTGTACTGTACAGTCATATAAACTACACAAGCTCCTGTTGAATTTGTTCTGCATGACTGATGGACTTAGGAATGTATCCAGATCTAAGGTTCACCAACGCATTGAGCTTGCTCAATAACTGTTTCAAGCACTATAGGGAGAGCAGGCAGAGGCAGTAGCTTGCCTACAGAAGAATGCATGGCAATGGTACGGGACATGACATATATCATAATGTCTGTCTGGTTGGAAGGCCACTAATGCTGTGCTGACACCAAGTGACCCATATGTGTCGCTCCTGGGTGACCTGCTTCCAGAGAGGTGTGAACCCAAAGCCTGCCAGCAGGGCAGTGAGAATAAAGATGGGTTTCTGGCATATGGGTTTGGCCTCTGGATGGAACTGGTACAAGCATACTTGATAATTTTGGAACCCAGTTTGTAGGTGACAGAGAAATTGCCTGGCATTGAGCCTCTTGGATGCCTGTGAGTACAGATTTTTGTGGTTGGTAATAACTATGAACAAGTTCTGGGCACCTTCAAGACCTTCCTCATGGCCAGTAGGTCCATATCCCCATCACCAAATTATCTTTCTGCTAGAGTGAGTTTCTTAGAGTAGAGGGCCACTGTGATGTGGTGGCTTCCCAGTAGGGAAAACTGCCGTGAGGTTGTAATCTTAACGGGCGAACCCAATAGCCTAACCACAAAGAACAGACAACTGAGACCTCCACCAAAATGATGTGGGAAAAGATACTAATACAAAATACCATACACGGTACAGGACAAAAACAGAGAAATAACGTGAGAAACAAACCCCAGAGAACAAACTCAGGACAAAACTTGAGATAGAAGGAACAACCCTGGAGCCAACCCCGACAGCCACAAGCTTCAGAGGCATCTATCTCCACGTTGAATGGTGTGGACAGGTCATGGTGTTGCAGCTGTCTGTAGGACTCTGAAGGTCCTCTCGGCCTCTCGACTTTGCTGGGCTGCAACCATACACATCACAGGCCTTGCTGATGATATAGCTGAGGAAGTTAATCTGGTCCTAATGGAAGTCTCCTCTCCAGCTTGAAATCTAAAATATTGCATAGAATAACTGCAGAGGACCTGGTATATGCTACATATATTTTGATCTGGTAAGGGAGAGTAGGTCAGGATGTCATTGATGTATACAATGATGATCTACCCAGAAGCTCCCATAGGACTTCATTAATAGGTTCCAAACGAAGGAGGTCTTATAGGAGAATCCAGTGCTCATAGTGCCCAGAGACCATGCTGAAAGCACTCTTCCATTTGTCTTCCTCCCTGATACATATCAGGTTATAGGCGCTGCATAGATCCACATGATGGTGATCCTGTCAAAGGACTTTCTTCAGTCCCTCGGCAAGTGCATCTATAATGGTCTCTTCATTCCATCATGTGGTAACTGCAAACTCCACTGCAGGGTGGGAGATCTGCTCGAGTCATAGTAGGACTTGACTGTAAGCTCTACCCTGCTTCAGCTGATGGAAAGCTGCTCTGAGCTGCCAGATGAAATCAGGGTAGCCTCAGTTGGTCACCATCGCAGGGCCCCAGGCCTTAGCTCTCCCAGTGGGCCGGCTGACGATGAATGCTACTCTGCCATGCTCTGGCTTTACTGACAGATATGCAAAGTATAATGTTGATTGAACCAGGAAGCCCTCATTACCATAGACCTCCACAACGGCAGAATGGTAAGCCTGAAACCTGGAGGCTGCAATGCTTGCATAGCTACTGATCACTGGAGTTGGACTTACAGAGAGCGCCTCCACACAGCTGGTTAGATGCTCAAAGCTTGTTCTGAGCTTGCGCAATTCCAGGCATTGCTCTGCAAACTCCTGCTGCTGGGCAACCTATTGTGACATTTTGCAAACAGTGCTTCAGTGACACATGCTTCACTTGGTGCACACCAGTCATTGGGCATTGCATTCTGGGATATCCTCAGGTGAATGAGTCAAGCAGTGAGGCACAAATATAAGGTATTCTATAAACCAAAAGAAACAAAGAATAGAATGAATAAATAGGATCAAAAATAGTCTAGGGTGAGAGTGATAAGACTAATAAGTGAGTGTTTTGAATCTGAGAAGTAATCTGGGTGTGTGATTGATGGATGTGTGGGTGTTGGTTTGGATGAGTGCTAAAAGGGGTGCGACATGAATTAAGTGAGATTTTCTGCTTTATGTTCTGCTACTTATTGGTACTAGCAAAAATCCTGGCTGGCCAGTATGTGATTTCGCCTTTAATTTGTTGGAAATTATACATATTCTGCAGGGAATTTGTCATATTATACATGTGTCTTTGTAGCAACAAACAAATCACAGAATAATTTTAAATTATAATTGTTTTGTTGTGGTAAGGCAGTACAAATCACAGCCTTTTCAAGATCAAGTGCTTTCTCTTCCACACTAAAGCCAGACAAATAGGAGCAGGGTCTAAAGCAAATTGAATCTCATCAGAAAAAAGGAAGAGAGATAGGAGAAAAAGAGAAAGTAGGGGGAGGAAAAGATATATTTTGGAGTTTTATTTCTCAGATTACTTGAAGATAGTTTACACAAAAAGAATGAAAGGGTGACAGTGTGATGTATCAAAGCAGTGACAAAATAATTATTTCCATTAAGAAAATAAGCTAGAACAGAGAGCACAAAAAGAGAGACAGAGAGAGAGGAGAAATTGGGGGAGTGTAGGTGGTGGGTACCGTGGATAGCACCATCATAGCTCACTATACTTATGTTTAGCCCCCATACATGATGTCATAGCTGCAAAGCAGCCAATCAGGCAACTGAGAGCTCTCTCCTCTCTTTGGCTCCACCCACCCCTTGGCTCCTTATACTCCACTCGTCTCAACTAGAAAACATACAATGTGCTGCCTCTACAAGCAGAGCAGACACACACACACCAGCACCACTCACACACAGCCAGAGATGGAGCGCGTGAGTGTTTCCCTTCCCTCCGGCATGACGCTACTGCTTATCTCCTTTTCTCTTTCCATTTTTTTCCTCTCTATCTTTTTCTTTCTTTTTCTCTCTCTCTTTTCCTTCACTACCCTCATCTCCCTCTCTCGCTCCACATCCCTTTCTGACTCCCACTGATCGTCCCTGACACGGATTTCTTTTCCCTCCCAGGCTAATGCATGCTCCTGACAAACACAGGACAGGCAGGCACGACCACCGGCAGAGGAATCAGTACCAGAAAGAGCTCCAGTGGTTCGGACACCAGCAGCTGCGTCCCCTTCCACGTCCCCGTCCTCATCCCCCTGGCTCACAGCTCTGAGATGGGCTGCTCCTCCGGCCGTCTGCCCTGCCAGCCCGCGGTCCCCATGCAGCTGCCCACACTGGACCCTGACTGTAGCCTGCCCCAGGAGGCGATGTCGGCCAGCGCCACACCCCTGCCCAAGACACCGGATCACCTGTCCACACTGGAGCGGCTGGCGCAGGCCACGGGCGGAACGGAGAAGTCCTGGTATCGCTGCGTCTTCCCCTTTGGCGTGATCTCACTGGTGATTGGCATGGCAGGCACGGGTGTCACGTTCACCTTCAACACTATGCCGGAGACCAAGGTGGTGTCGCTGGTGCTGTTGGCTGTGGGTTTCGTCATGCTGCTGGTGGCGGCCGCCTGCTGGAGGGTGCACCAGGCCCGGAGGAGAAAGAGGAAGGAGAGTGCCTTCTTCTGCGCGGAGCAGGGCGCCCTGTGACACCCTTGCATATTTGTAAATAGACATGGGTGTTTAAGGTGAGGGCAGTGAGGGCACCCCAATTTTGCTTGTTTATTTTATTTCTTTGTGTGAAGAATCTTCTACTTCTGTGCTCTGACTGGAGGGAGAGAACTTGGCCTCGTTGTGAGGTAAGTTTTGTACCCTCGAAGCAGACAGGGACACTTGACTGCTCATTATGCCCAGTGGCCTTTAGGATGCAAACCTTTGAAAACTCTAGCTGTGCTGTATATAAACACAAGTGGGGGAAAAAGGGTGACTCACAGCAGCTTGAGAAAAGGACTCGCCTGATATACACCCAACTGGTCCTGGCGCTGTATTAGAGAGGGCACACACTGTGAGAATGTGTTTAGCTCCGCATGTTTGTCGTTATTATAGGACCTCGGCATGAGGTCAGAAACAGAGAGGCGACGTCTCCAGTGGTGATGTCTCCAGTGGTGATGTCTCCAGTGGTGACGTCTCCAGTGGTGATGTCTCCAGGGTCCCTGACGATGCTGCAGGTCTCTTTCACATGCCCCAAGGGTGTTGCTCCCAAGGAACAGTGGGATCAAAGCCACATGGCAGACTCCAGCTCTTCCCCTGGTGGTGGAAAATCTCCACATGGAGCTGTGAACTGTTTAGCACACTGACCTGGGGTCAGTGCCTACAGAAATAGAGAATAGAGGCATTAGAGGAAGAGAAGGGTCTAAGCAATGCACTGATAGCAGATCAGTGGAAGAGGGGTGTGAGCAAGAAGGAGACTGAGGTCATTAAGGCCAGTGCTGACTCCTTTTTCACAGGTTGATTTCTATAATTAAGAGAAGGCCAACTGGCTTAGCACATGAGAAACCTGAATACATTTCCAGATTTAGCGCGTGTCACGAGAATTAATGCCAGTTCTGCTAATCCATGTGACTTTAGAGAATGATGTTTTGTGTCTCTCAAGAGTGGTAAAAACAATGTGTGTGTGTGTGTGTGTGTGTGTGTGTGTGTGTGTGTGTGTGTGTGTGTGTGTGTGTGTGTGTGTGTGCGTGTGCGTGCGTGTGTGTGTTTGAATGAGTGTGTGTGTGTGTGTATTACTTGATTCCTTGCAGAGACTGATTTTTGGTGGAATTTTAGAAACACAAAAGCATGTGTCTATTAGTATTCTGACATGTGCTTGCATGTGTGTTTCTGCACAGTGTTGGTGAAAGCACTCAGGTATCCTGTGAATTCTTTATTTGCTATGAGAGTAGTGGTAGAGGGAAAGTGCTTGATCACAAAGGTCTTAACAGGTTATTCTCCACCTCTGTGCTCGAGAGTGAACACATTCCTCAATTAACCCTGGCAAACAAGACATAAAAGCCAGTATTTTATAAAAAGCATCACATTTATTTTAACACATTTACCATTTGCCTTTTAGCATATATTTAGCAAACACACCCTCTGTGAACAAATCGATCAACTATAGACATGATAGATAATTAAATGAGTGCTGTATTATTGTGGCAAATGCTACCCTTACAGTGCTACATTCTAATGAAATGTTTTTGATTGTCAGATTGTTTGGTTCTCCAAGCACTGAATGTATTTGGGTGTCTATACATATTTTAGAAGCAGGTCTTTTTCAGCCTAGCAAAACATTTGACATTGGATATATTCTTAATCGCTGGTACTTAATAGCTGGTACTTAATAGCTGGTACTTAATAGCTGTTGCTATACTCTCATTTTCTTGCACTACCACTAAAAAACAAAACACAAAAGTACATCAAAATGAAATTCCGAAATAACAGCTCCATCTGCCTTCATGTATATATTTACAGCTCATTGATCTTGTTTCCAAAAATAGTACCAGCTCAGATCAGTGACCGAATCTCCGTGCATTCGGCGTAAGAGACAGAAGGAATAGCGATCCACATGCATGCCCATAACCTGTGCCATTTATAGTGTGCAGAGACTGTAGTGCTATCTGTGTCTTTTGTTCCTGCAGCTGTTGAGAGATATCAAGAGAGAAATAGAGAGAGATGAATAGAGAGACAGAGAGAGAAAGGGGGAGAGGGGCAGCAGGAGAGGGAGAGAAGGAGAGAGTGCAGCTTCCAGAGGGAGGGGGCACCTTCATGAGAACTCATTGATAAAAAGGCAGCCGGAAATGGTCCTGCGTGATCTGAATATAAATGAGCAGGAAGCCAGGCTTGAGTGGTGCGCTGTGTGGAGTTTCACCTCACATGGGCGCGCACACGCTAACCATGCTAATCATGATTCACACTCTGCCTTTCTGAAAGAGCCCCAAAAAAAGCACATGAACAACACAAGCCCTGCTAATATGTGAACTGGGTCATGCAAGGAACCGTTGCTGCTAATGTGCTCATACCGTAAATCTAGAATCTAGTTTGAAGGCATTACAATGCTCAGACATGACTGCCAAATTGAAACTCATATAAACTGATAACCCTCTACCTACAAGTGTAGAACTGCAAACAGTGCATTTTAATTTGTTTAGATGCCTTGAAATACCTTCAAGTATTTGTCACAAGACTTTGGAAGATACCACATACTGAAGGGTAGATATGCTACATGTAGCTTTTTAGCCAAGAGTACAAAGTGGATGCCTTCTGCTTCCACACAGTATGTTTGTAACACTGTATGTATATATGTATTTTTTTTAAAGCAGTGTATGTTAATAGATGCATTTATAGATTTTTGACTTTTTCGATAACAGTATTAAATATGAAGATGAATTATGAAATTAAGGTGTGTCCCTGTCTTTATTAAGAGTGTAAGAGTGTATCTTAAAAAAAACAACAACAAAAACTTCCCTTCATTGATTCATTAACAAACAGTTCTTTTAATCTTCCCTGCGGGGCGGCGATCCTGTGCATCCTCTTGCTATACTGAGCTCTCTGTCTTTTTGTGTTCCCATTAAAATTCACATGGGTATCAGAACTCATGAGTCTACTTCTTCTTCCGCCCCCACACGGAGAACCACAAAGACTGTTTTCAGGGCCTGGCTCTGTCCCTCAGGAGGATGCTAAAAATAGCCCAGCTGGGGAGTGAGTGAGAGAGAGAGAGAGAGAGAGAGAGAGAGAGAGAGAGAGAGAGAGAGAGAGAGAGAGAACGAGAATGGCTGTACTATATGTCTGAGAGTCCTGCGAGCCTACAAATGCTTAAGATAACCTTTTGTTTCCTTCCCACCCTTTACCTGCCACCTGAAGGAGATTTAAAGTGCACCAGTAGACCTGGAGAAGTAGTGCTGGTAGAGGAAAGTCATACCTTCCATCTCAGGCAGCTACAAGCTCTGCTATCTTGCACATGTATTTCTTTTAGTTATTGGCCCTGATTAGCATAGCAAAGCCCACAATGAGTGTGGCAAAACTATGCAATATTTTTGTCTTAACTTTACTACTGATGCTCACTTAACACAGAAAGGCTCTTCTAAATCTACTTTTGGAAGCTAACTCATTAACACCCTCAGCTGAAGGGATGTTCTAATGAGGTTTTACACCAAAAACACTTATTTAATTTACCTTTTCAGACCCCCATTGTTTATGTATATCATAAGTTTTTTAATGGATTTGTGCCATCACTCCCAAAATGCTTTTGCTATTTGGTTGTTCTAACAAATCATTGCATTGTGGATTTGTAAGTTAACAGTGTCAAAAAATAAAATGTAGCCATTAGCCCATAAGTATGTACAAGCAGCCAATTCAGCAAAAGTTTCATTAATTACTTCAGATCATTTAAATGGACTGTACAGGTAAACAGTGACAGTGTGATGAAAAGCAATAAAAATGTTAGCAATTTTGGCGCTTCCCTGCACAGAGATCAGTACCTATCAAGCTACTGATCCATGTGCAATCACCTCACTGCCAAAGGAAACAGCCGGAGACATCTTTCCATCCGTATTTCTGACAGCTGATGAAAGTGGATCTACCTTTCATTTCCCTGTACCTATGGCAGCAGAATAAACACTTTCGAGGTGGATTTCTGTCTTCTGTCTGTAACACTGTAGTTACATGGGTATGCATGGATGAGTTGGGCACTGGTGTAGAAAGCGCTGTGCACAGTAAGGACACACCATTCATGAATCATATTTTCCCTGAATTCATGAGCACATGTGCACAAAGAAGCTCACGTGCAACTCAACCTCTGTGTTCCAAAGACGTGCGACTCCCGGGCAGCTTCACACCAAAGGAATGATGACGGCTCCTGTGGGAGTTCCAGTGCCTACTGCTCTGGAGTGAGAAAAACGCAGGGCTAATAATACCACACTGATTCCAGAAAATGCTTGTGTTGTTACAATAATTTTGTATAATAAATTCTGCACTTTAAGGAGTGCGTGTGTGTCACTGCAACTGCTTGTAATGCTGACACTAAGAGAAATAATCGCTAAATTGCTTAAAAAAGTTAGAAGTTGAACTTAGACATGACCTTTGTCTTTACCTGTTCAATGTGATGTTTCATTTACCTCCTTTCAAGTGAAAAATGTCAGCATATAAAGGATTACAAAAATAAATGTTTGATGTAAAAATGAAATCTAAAAGTACCATTTGTGTAAGTCTACCTCTGCCTGGACTCAAGAGCAGTTGACACCAGCTACCTGTTTGGCATTACTATGGTAACTCTAATCTCTCAGTCTCCTGCTGTTGTCTTTTAACCTTTGCTGTTATTAAAGTCACTGGTTGTCATGTAACTGACATCATATTCGTGTGTATGTGCATGTGTGTGCGTGTATGCATGTCTGTTTTAGAGAGAGAGAGAAAGACAGAGGGAATCAGCTCAATTTTCTTGTTACCATGGAAAATCCTCAAGTATAGAATGGCTGTAGCTCTTCTCCACCAAAGTGAAACTCTATCTTTAGCCTCCTTAGCAGGTCTGAACTCTCCCGCATATCACTTCTACCATATCGAATTCATCAAATGTTCTCACAGCAGAAGCAGGATTCACGATGAGAAATCACACTTACACTAAACAATAGCAGGTCTGTGACTAACATCCCATACTGTCATGGGCTCTACCGAGGCAGTGACCAACCATGAACACTTCCAGCCACACCAGGAATAACTACAGTGATTGCCCTGAAGAGATTTTAGCCATAGCCATATAAGAGAAATGCTGTCACATATGGAACACACCATTGCAGGCATTATGACTTTGGGTTTTTTTTACCAGAATCTATCAGGTGCGAGTTGATTGAGGGCACCTCACAGGATGGCACAAGGGTGTGACGTAAACATAGCGGGTGCTTTTTTTAGTGACCACCCCCTTGTTGATGAGAGGCAGCTGGGCTCTAATGATTCTCCAATCACTGGTTTCATTGGCTGTATGGTCTTAACAAAATCAGTCCAAGATCAGGCAGTTCACTTATGTAGTGCAGAAATCTGTAGAACTCTGCATTTGTATGCATGCATTTTGTATGCATGCATTCACAGGTAATTTACACACTCCATAATGTACGCTCACACACACACACACACACACACACATATATATATATGGCACAAAACAAATCAAGGATCAATTTCATGACACAGAGTATTGTTCTTTAAATAGAGTTTAAAATTGGATTTCACTCTGGCCTTGGGTCTCAGAAGGTTAACTTGTATGCACTGTGTACCCACACCTATACACATGTAGAGAGGGTCATGCTCTGGTAACATTAAACTATTTCCAAAGATATCAGTATGACAAATGACATTAGGTACTTTATTGTTTTTGGCTGATTAATAGGCAATTGATTAGAATTCCATATCCTGTTCACTGCTAAGCTTCAAATGGTTCATGAATTTGTGACCTAGCTCCAAGCTATTCTCGCTGAATCACATATCCATTTTTTTTAATGGACTGTTAATATGTGTTTTCCACAACAATTTCAGTGGTTAAATTGGTAAATGAATTTAATGTGCTGTCCATTAAATAAACCTAGTTTGAAAAATTACATCACCATATAAACTCGGAGATGGTAGAAAGGTTTTGAGCAGGACAGTGTTTTGAAAAAAGTTTTAAAAATATGTTGTCGGTGAAGATGTGTGTGTGTGTGTGTGTGTGTGTGTGTGTGTGTGTGTGTGTGTATGTGTGTGTGTGTATGTGTGTGTGCTGTCAGCAAGATCAGAACTGCTGGACTGCCTGGCCTGTGTGTTCTCTGATTTCACCTCTCTGACTCCTGTCTCTTGATCGAGACTGCTGGCTGATTCTCAGCAGTAAGGTCATGAGACTTTGGGCTTGAGATTGCATACCGCATAGCAATTTCCACATCATTAATTAAGCAAAATATTCACATGAAACTGGACATGATTAAAAGAATGTCTTCCTTATTAAATAGCTTATATATATATATATATATATATATATATATATATATATATATATATATATATATATATATATATATATATATATAAGGGCCCTCTACGCCCTGAAGGTCCTGAAGGTGTACAGGATTGAAATGTCTCTGAGCTTCTCAGGAAGATCGTTCCAGAGCTTAGGGCCATAGTGGCTGAAAGAACCCTCCGCAATCCGGCTTTTTCGGACTCCCCAGTAGATTGCTGTTTGAAGACCTGAGAGACCAGACTGGAACATATCTAACCATCATTTCACTGAGGTAAAGATGAGCAAGGCCATGAAGACATTTAAAAGCCATCAACCAGAACATTAAAATCTATTCTAAAACTAGAGCTTTTTGGGAGAGCAGATTAAACAGTGTTACAATAATCTAGCCTTGGTGTGATAAATGCATGGACAGATTTCTCACTATCAGCAGGAGAGAGCATCTTAACGATGTTTCGAAGGCAAAAGTAAGCTGTTCTGCACGTAGTCATGATGTGTGATTTAAAGCTGAGCTCATTATCAAAAGTGACTTGCAAATTCTTAACACATTGTTTGGCCATCAGATTCATTTGATTTAAATAAGTCTGAACATAATTTCTGTGTGAATCACTACCAAGAACAAGAACATTGGTCTTCTCTATATTTAACTGCAAAATATTGTTAGACATCCATGTCTTCATATAACCTATGCACTCAAATAGTGATCTAATTGATTTGAGGTCTTTAGGTTCTATAGAAATGTAAATTTCAGTTCCATCTGCATATTGATGATGACTAATATCATGTTTGTGAATGATATCGGGGTAACGGAAGCATATAGAGTGAATGTAAAGGCCCAAGAATTGTTCTTTGGGAGGCGTTATTTTTGTGTGTGGAGGAAGTATCTAATTCAACATTATCGTGTCTATTTAGATAAGATCTAAACCAGTCTAAGACTAAGCCACTAAGGCTTACCCAGTTCTGGAGTCGATCAATAAGGATTTCATGATCAACAGGGTCAAAAGCAGCACTTAAATCCAGCAGATAAAAAGGACTGAGTGTGCCCACATCTTTATTCAATCTCAGGTCATTTACTAACTTAACTAGTGCTGTTTTAGTGCTCTGGAGGGCTCTGAAACCAGACTAAAAAGTGTCATTTGTTTTGTTTGTTTTAACATAATCATTGAATTGGGTTGACACAACCCTTTCAATGACTTTGCCAAGAAAAAGGATATATATGGATCAATATTATAGAGAATTGTGGGATCAAGATGTTAAGAACATATTTGTAAAGCAGTAAAGGACTGATAAGTAAACTGTACCAAGCTGTCACATCTCTTAAGAAGGATTCTACAGAATATGTGAAGCAACGTTGGGAAAAAGAACTGGACATTGTAATAACAAAGGACATGTGGATGAATGCTTGGAAAACACAGTCAACTACTACTAACTCATTGGGGTTGAGAGACTTTTGCTGGAAGAATTTGATTAGCTTCTTTATTTATTTTTTATTTTTTATTTTATTATTATTTTTTTTATTAAATGGCCCACCTCCACCCCCCCATCTTTGGAGGACAACTTTGTTTTTATGTACAGAAAGAGACAGAAGACAAAAGACAGAACATATATATACACACACATATATATATATATATACACACATATATATATATATACACACATATATATACACACACATATATACATACACACACACATATATACTGTATATATATACACACACATATATATACACACTGTAACGTGGCTCGCGCCACGGAGCGAGAGGACGGACACAAGTGCTGAGAAGAGCGAGATTTATTCAGGGGAATACCGTATTCATCGTCGGATAGCCAGGCAGGGTCGATAGCAGGAGGGCAGTCCGTGAAACAAGCAAAGACAGGCATTACAAAGACAGGGAGCACGGGTAACGGGGGAAACACGAATACGGTCAGGTACAGAAACAGCGAAGAAACAGACACGATCACAAATCAAATTCAAAATACCGGACGAAGGACAAGGGAGACTCAGGGGCTTATATGCACAGACATTAAACAAGGGGCAGGTGATGACAATGACACAGGGGCGTGGTAACAAACGAGGAATCAAAACCAACGAGCAGGGCGGGACAAACAGGCAGGGAACACGGACATGAGGGAACCCAGAGTGACAGCTACGAGAGGGGGCGTTGCCCTACGTGACAGAACCCCCCCTCAAAGCGTGCCACTCTGGGGCACGCAAGGGCAGACAGGACAGGGACAGCGGACACAGGACAGACCGGAGGAACAGACAGGGGGAAAGCAGGGCATGGAGACCGGGGCACGGCAGGGACAGGGGGACCAGAGATGGGCCAGGAGCCGGGCCGGGGCACGGCCACACAGGCAGGGACCGGGCGAGGCACGGGAGGAGGACTGGACAGGACAGGACAGGGGACAGACACGGGAGTTGGGCCAGAGGACAGGGCAGAGGAGAACACGGAGGCAAAGACAGCATGAACAACAGAGACGGGCACAGGCACAAGGTGGGTGACGACTTGGCGAACAGACACGGGGACCGGGACAGAGACGACACCACAGGAAACAGACACGGGAACAGGAACACAGACCTTGACAGACATAACCACGGGGACAGGGACCAAAACAAAACCAGGGATGGAACACGGGAGCAAGGGGAACACAGGCACAGAGGCAGGAACACGGGGCGGAGCAGACAACACACTGAGTCCAAGCCCACGCGTGGGCAGCACAGTCTCTGGGGCGACAGGTGCGGCCGGGCGGCAGGCAGCGGGAACAGGAGCCGGCAGACAGGCAGCGGGAACAGGCAGGGTCCGCTGGCGTGCAGCGGGAACAGGCAGGGTCCGATGGCGGGCAGCGGGAACAGGCAGGGTCCGCTGGCGGGCAGCGGGAACAGGCAGGGTCCGCTGGCGGGCAGCGGGAACAGGCAGGGTCCGCTGGCGGGCAGCGGGAACAGGAGCCGGCGTGGACGACCTCTCCAGGGTCGCGGGGACAGGAACCGGCGTGGACGACCTCTCCAGGGTCGCGGGGACAGGAACCGGCGTGGACGACCACTCCTGGGTCGCGGGGACAGGAACCGGCGCGGACTGCCGACGGGCAGCGGGAACTGGAACCGGCGTGGACTGCCGACGGGCAGCGGGAACTGGAACAGGCGTGGACTGCCGACGGGCAGCGGGAACTGGAACAGGCGTGGACTGCCGACGGGCAGCGGGAACGGGAACAGGCGTGGACTGCCGACGGGCAGCGGGGACAGGAACCGACGTGGACCGCCTACGGGCAGCGGGGACAGGAACCTGGGGTGAGGAGATGCGCTCGGGGGGCGTGTACGCCAAGCCGACGTCCTCGGGGGGCGTGTACGCCAAGCCGACGTCCTCGGGGGGCGTGTACGCCAAGCCGACGTCCTCGGGGGGCGTGTACGCCAAGCCGACGTCCTCGGGGGGCGTGTCCGCCATACTGACGTCATCGGGGGGCGTGTCCGCCATACTGACGTCATCGGGGGGCGTGTCCGCCATACTGACGTCATCGGGGGGCGTGTCCGCCGCGCTGACGTCCTCCGGGTTCCGAGCCGGCCACTCCTGGGGTGAGTGGCTAGTACTCCCCCCCAAAAAATTATTTGGGAGCCTTAGGGGAGCGGCTTCCGGGATCATCGGAGGGAGGTCTGCGTCACTGGGGTCCTGGGCGAGCCTGGAAGAACACACAGACACAGAAGCCTCTCGGTTGCTCTCTCTGCGACGGCTCCGCCTCCTCCGAGGCGTCGGGAGCTCGCAGTGGCCACCGAGAGCAAACCGAGGGTTAAGCCAACGCTCGTCTGTGCGCTCATTCCGTCTGCCCGCTGCTTGCACCACAGGTTGCTCACGCCTGTGGTGTTCGCCAAGCCGGGCAGACACGTAGCGCTCAATAGGAGTCTCGTCGCGAAAGCCAGTTAAAAGTGACTGCACTTTCTTCTGTGAGCGACGAGACTTCCTTGTTCCCACAACGCCAGGGGTATTCCTGTCTCTGGTTTGTTCGCACTGAAATACCGGAGAGTCTAACCGGATTAAACCAGCCGACATCCATTCACAGTGTTTGAACTCACCAGAGTCTCGCTCTCTCGCTGTGTCCTTACGGGGTCCGGTATTATGTAACGTGGCTCGCGCCACGGAGCGAGAGGACGGACACAAGTGCTGAGAAGAGCGAGATTTATTCAGGGGAATACCGTATTCATCGTCGGATAGCCAGGCAGGGTCGATAGCAGGAGGGCAGTCCGTGAAACAAGCAAAGACAGGCATTACAAAGACAGGGAGCACGGGTAACGGGGGAAACACGAATACGGTCAGGTACAGAAACAGCGAAGAAACAGACACGATCACAAATCAAATTCAAAATACCGGACGAAGGACAAGGGAGACTCAGGGGCTTATATGCACAGACATTAAACAAGGGGCAGGTGATGACAATGACACAGGGGCGTGGTAACAAACGAGGAATCAAAACCAACGAGCAGGGCGGGACAAACAGGCAGGGAACACGGACATGAGGGAACCCAGAGTGACAGCTACGAGAGGGGGCGTTGCCCTACGTGACAGAACCCCCCCTCAAAGCGTGCCACTCTGGGGCACGCAAGGGCAGACAGGACAGGGACAGCGGACACAGGACAGACCGGAGGAACAGACAGGGGGAAAGCAGGGCATGGAGACCGGGGCACGGCAGGGACAGGGGGACCAGAGATGGGCCAGGAGCCGGGCCGGGGCACGGCCACACAGGCAGGGACCGGGCGAGGCACGGGAGGAGGACTGGACAGGACAGGACAGGGGACAGACACGGGAGTTGGGCCAGAGGACAGGGCAGAGGAGAACACGGAGGCAAAGACAGCATGAACAACAGAGACGGGCACAGGCACAAGGTGGGTGACGACTTGGGGAACAGACACGGGGACCGGGACAGAGACGACACCACAGGAAACAGACACGGGAACAGGAACACAGACCTTGACAGACATAACCACGGGGACAGGGACCAAAACAAAACCAGGGATGGAACACGGGAGCAAGGGGAACACAGGCACAGAGGCAGGAACACGGGGCGGAGCAGACAACACACTGAGTCCAAGCCCACGCGTGGGCAGCACAGTCTCTGGGGCGACAGGTGCGGCCGGGCGGCAGGCAGCGGGAACAGGAGCCGGCAGACAGGCAGCGGGAACAGGCAGGGTCCGCTGGCGTGCAGCGGGAACAGGCAGGGTCCGCTGGCGGGCAGCGGGAACAGGCAGGGTCCGCTGGCGGGCAGCGGGAACAGGCAGGGTCCGCTGGCGGGCAGCGGGAACAGGCAGGGTCCGCTGGCGGGCAGCGGGAACAGGAGCCGGCGTGGACGACCTCTCCAGGGTCGCGGGGACAGGAACCGGCGTGGACGACCTCTCCAGGGTCGCGGGGACAGGAACCGGCGTGGACGACCACTCCTGGGTCGCGGGGACAGGAACCGGCGCGGACTGCCGACGGGCAGCGGGAACTGGAACCGGCGTGGACTGCCGACGGGCAGCGGGAACTGGAACAGGCGTGGACTGCCGACGGGCAGCGGGAACTGGAACAGGCGTGGACTGCCGACGGGCAGCGGGAACGGGAACAGGCGTGGACTGCCGACGGGCAGCGGGGACAGGAACCGACGTGGACCGCCTACGGGCAGCGGGGACAGGAACCTGGGGTGAGGAGATGCGCTCGGGGGGCGTGTACGCCAAGCCGACGTCCTCGGGGGGCGTGTACGCCAAGCCGACGTCCTCGGGGGGCGTGTACGCCAAGCCGACGTCCTCGGGGGGCGTGTACGCCAAGCCGACGTCCTCGGGGGGCGTGTCCGCCATACTGACGTCATCGGGGGGCGTGTCCGCCATACTGACGTCATCGGGGGGCGTGTCCGCCATACTGACGTCATCGGGGGGCGTGTCCGCCGCGCTGACGTCCTCCGGGTTCCGAGCCGGCCACTCCTGGGGTGAGTGGCTAGTACTCCCCCCCAAAAAATTATTTGGGAGCCTTAGGGGAGCGGCTTCCGGGATCATCGGAGGGAGGTCTGCGTCACTGGGGTCCTGGGCGAGCCTGGAAGAACACACAGACACAGAAGCCTCTCGGTTGCTCTCTCTGCGACGGCTCCGCCTCCTCCGAGGCGTCGGGAGCTCGCAGTGGCCACCGAGAGCAAACCGAGGGTTAAGCCAACGCTCGTCTGTGCGCTCATTCCGTCTGCCCGCTGCTTGCACCACAGGTTGCTCACGCCTGTGGTGTTCGCCAAGCCGGGCAGACACGTAGCGCTCAATAGGAGTCTCGTCGCGAAAGCCAGTTAAAAGTGACTGCACTTTCTTCTGTGAGCGACGAGACTTCCTTGTTCCCACAACGCCAGGGGTATTCCTGTCTCTGGTTTGTTCGCACTGAAATACCGGAGAGTCTAACCGGATTAAACCAGCCGACATCCATTCACAGTGTTTGAACTCACCAGAGTCTCGCTCTCTCGCTGTGTCCTTACGGGGTCCGGTATTATGTAACGTGGCTCGCGCCACGGAGCGAGAGGACGGACACAAGTGCTGAGAAGAGCGAGATTTATTCAGGGGAATACCGTATTCATCGTCGGATAGCCAGGCAGGGTCGATAGCAGGAGGGCAGTCCGTGAAACAAGCAAAGACAGGCATTACAAAGACAGGGAGCACGGGTAACGGGGGAAACACGAATACGGTCAGGTACAGAAACAGCGAAGAAACAGACACGATCACAAATCAAATTCAAAATACCGGACGAAGGACAAGGGAGACTCAGGGGCTTATATGCACAGACATTAAACAAGGGGCAGGTGATGACAATGACACAGGGGCGTGGTAACAAACGAGGAATCAAAACCAACGAGCAGGGCGGGACAAACAGGCAGGGAACACGGACATGAGGGAACCCAGAGTGACAGCTACGAGAGGGGGCGTTGCCCTACGTGACACACACACACATACACATACACATACTGTGACGGGCAAGGCGTGCGAACTAGGAAGCGATCACGCCAAGTCTCAGGGAAAAAGGATGGTTTAATAGAAAGTGTGCAAACCAAAACCCGTGCAATAGATCCAAATTAAGGATATAATGACCAGCGGTCAACTGGTACAAAGACAAGACATATATAGGCAAACAAACGACCCTCAGGTGAGACGGATCACGGGCTACGCCCACCTGAGGGACGCACATGACGTCACAAAACAACAACAACAACCACGCCCCGGTCGGTCACAGGGCCCTCACGCCCTAACCGGCCTTCAGCCGGTGAGCCCCACAGGTGTGAGGACGAGGAGCTACGGCTCCTCTCTCGTCCCTCGTGTATGTGTGTGCGTGCAGGCTACCTCTCCAAGGCATGGCTACTTCACCTCCTGGACCTACCTCCTCCCAGAGCTGACCCCTGCCTTCTACTAGGGGTCACCCCAGCCTCCTGGGGAGCCAACCCCTCCCGGGGCCCCTCATCGCAAGGTGGACTCCTCCACCCAACCCAGGAGCGCCAGAAACCGAGGCCCAGAGCACCCCCGACGCGGGCTAGGGAGCAGCCCCAAGGGCCTCCTGGTCACCCCGGGCAGGAGGGAGGATCTCCATCCCCAGCAGGAGCTTTTCAGACCGGAGCCCCATGGTCCCCAAACATCCGGGGGCCCCAGCCCTCTAGGGAGGGGCTCTTTATGACTGGGCTCCGGTCACCCCACAACACAAGGGGGCTCCTGCCAGGTGGAGACCCCCACAAGGTCCAGGAACACCGCCAAGGAGAAGCACCTGCACAGATAACAGAACACACACACACACACACAAAACACCAACGCGCCCTACCCTATTCAGGGCCTCCCTCGGGAGCGACGCCCTCCGTGCCACACCCCGTGGCACGGGACCACAGCCGGTCCCCCCCCAAACACACATTTAAGGGGAGGAGCATGCGTGGAATTACACGTAAACAGTTGACAACACGCTAGGACAAAACACACACGCAAAGACTAGAAAAACAAAACGGTGTACAAACAACGAACGGAACGGGACCCATGCGTGTGCGCTCGGTAGACAGTGACGCGCCGCTCAGGTTCGCAGTCGCTCCCTCACATTAAACACAAGACGACGGGGGAGCGACGGCAGGTGAGGGGGGAGGCGACGGTGACGAGCGGTACCCGTGTAGGGGGCCGCCTCACCGTGACACATACATATATATATACATACATATACAAATACATACACATATACACATATACACACACACACACACACACATATACATACATAAATAAAAAAAATTAAAAATAAAAAACACAACCAGCTCGAATGACCACAGTAAAGTAAAGCAGAAAGTGTACACAAGACATATAGCACAAATGACTGTGATGTATGGGTATGTGTGAGTGTGTGTCTATGTGTAACCTAGTAGTGCAACAGAGGATAAATGTATGGAATGTACTTACCAGCAAGAGTAGAAAGCTGCGACAACATTCCCCCAGAAGCCAGAGGCAGGCAGAGAAAGACCCGGGAATCCCACCCGGCAGGGCCCCCCTCCCGCCGAGGAGCCCCGAGCCGCCCCGGACCACAACCGCCCAGGGGAGCGGGCCAACCGCCCCCACACCGTAGCACCAGGCCGGGCCCCGGAACTCCAAGCCCCCCCCCCCCCCCCCCCCCCTTTCTGGAGTGAAGCAGTAATCACAGGGGAGCTGCCGGGAGTGGACCGGGCCCGACCAGCCTCCGACCCAGAACCAGCCGTCCTCACTCATACACTCAAACTCATATATACATTCGCCCCTATACACCCACACAACCCCTTATAAACGCCCCTACCATGCACACACCCACACCCATCCCCATACACATACACACACGCGCCCCCAAACTCACCCTCACATGTAGACCCTCACACATATACACCTACACGCACATGCACATTAACCCCAACATAAATTCCTCCACACATCCGACCACACCCATATACACTCCTGCGCACCTGGGCACACCCCCAAATGTACCCACACCCCAATATATACACACATACCCATATATTCCCCCCAACATGTACTCATTCATCTACCTATACAAAAAGAGACAAGGACAAAGACACATATACAGGTATATCCAAACTAACACACCCTCCGCGGCGGGGGCAAATGGCTGGACCAGCAAGGATCGGTAGTAGTTCCAGGGCGCCACCAGCCCAGCCCCGCGCCAGCGACCCACCCCTGCCCCGGCAGGGAGCAGGAAGCGGGTGAAGGAATGCCTTCCCACCCCTCCACCCCCAGTGCTGTGTAGTGTGTAGGTGTTGGTATATATGCATGTGTGGTAGTGTGTGATACCATGGTGCAGTTAAAATTGAGGGGACAGGTGCTAGGACAGACGTGAGCAAAGTCCCAGGCCACTGGTCAGTGTTTGTCCACACCGTCCCCTCAAAGGCCCATAATGTCTAAGGTGCAGTAAAAACTGAGGGACAGACAGTGGTGAGGAGACAGGTGAACCATGACAGCAGGCCCACCTCGTCAACCTCTGGGATTCACTTCTTTATAACACCTAAGCAAAAAGGCAAACAGACAGACACTCAGCTGAGATGCTGGAGAGAATGTGGAGAAAACATGGCGGATCATGCCCATATATTTTGGCTGTGTCCTCACATCCAGACTTACTGGAGGGAGGTGACGGAAGTCATTGATAAGGTGCTGGCTTTTAGTGTGGATGTGACATTTCTTCATCTGTATTTAGGTCATTTTCCCGAGGACTTAGATGATGAGTCCCTCTTAAAAATTATGATGGCAGCAGGGAAGAAGGCAATTACTAAATATTGGCTTCAGAAAGATACCTACCATTTGTTGGCATCGTAAAACATTTACACCTCCTTGAGCAGATGACATATTCTTTACGGCTCCAAAAAGAACTCGGAGAAAGAAAGTGGGGAAAATGGTTCGTTTACATGAATGACAGAACCAACAACATAGATTAATCAGATATCTACTGAACATCACATGTATTCACTTATTGACCTCATGTTCTGTTTTGTTTTGTTTTTCCCCTTCCTTGTTTCCCTGTCTTTAAAAAAAATACCATAAATAAAAAGTTAAAAAAAAAAAAGATGTTAAGAGCATCATTAGATAATTAACTTAGAACCTGCTTAAAAAAGAATGTTGATAAAGAGTCATGTTCACATTTAGAACTGCTCATTTAAAGTATAATGGACTTGCTTAAGGAATAAGGTAAGAGTGAATTAAGAATAATCTTATAATTAGGAAGCCACTGATTCAAATTTGTGACGTGCTTACAAACCCAACGCCCACCCTATGAGGCCTATAGGGAAGCTTAGGGGAATTACACTCCTAAGAAAGAACACACAAATACCTCGATCATTAGTAATGGGTAACCATGTGTTTCAATATTATACTTGAATAGAAGAACACAATAACACCTGATTTGCTATCTAACAAATTATTTGTATTCATATTTAATAAATATTCATATTTTGATGAGAGTTTATGATTTTTACAGCAGCCAAAAAAGTTCTGAGAGCCATCTCTTACTAAGCATATCTTTAAGCAATGCCTTCCGAGGATAACTGTTCAAAAGAAACGGCACTACCACAAAACTGCAAAAAGACATAGGTAAGCAAACCCTCCGACTGTTTCAGCAGTGCGTAGGCTGAAATCTGACCCATACTGCCAAATATGAAGAAATGTGTAAGGTGGCTCATCAAAAGTAGCATAAGGTATGCCTGGATATGGAGTAGATTTTTGTGTTCACATTAAAAATGACAACAAAATCAATCTGGACATCAGTGTTGGAATAAACTTTAAATAGAATGTATAAGTGATCAAAATAAGCAATTCATGCTGATGTAGTCTGTAATGAACTAAATAGATGTGTATGATTCAGTATGTATTGTTTAGCTAAACTTCTGTAATAATTAGTTCACCATTACCTATGGAGAAAGTGATTTAGGTGTTAATGTGGCACTGTCCTTTCGTTCCAGCTTATGAGTTACTCTGTTAACTATTCCCAGTGTGTAATCAGATAAGAGGCCATTTAAATTAAAATGAGGAGTCAGTCATAGCAGACTGTGATGAGCGTGGAGGAATGCTTTAAAAACATTTGTTTCCAATGAGGTACATTGCCACCTCTGGGAAATATGGTGAAATAAGGTGAATAATCCACAGAGAGCAATTAACCAAAATACATAAATGAGCCACTCAGTCGATATAAGAAAAGCGTTGTGGTTTACGGTGGCTTGGGAGTCCTTCGTCTTTCATTATCAATTGCAGTTTTAATCAGGTAGGTATAGAGGAGCAGTTTAAAAGCTTCCCCATGCGTGTTTATTTTAATTCGTATTACATAATAATTTAGTTCTTTCAGTCCTGTCTGCAGTGCAGGAGCTTAACTATTGTCTGGTTTGATGTGTAGCTGTAACTGAATGAGAACCAGTTTCAACTGCCTGGACTGGGGAGAAAAAGCCCTGCTCATTTTAGTGAACTTCTCATTGCCAGACTTTAGGGACTTAACAGCTTAACTGTGTCAGGAATCAATCATGTCAGTACAGTGACCAGTAAGCTGAGTCATGCAGTCTCAAAATTTAATTTTGGTGTGCTGGAGGCAGCACTGATTTTGCGATTCAGGCCCAATCTCCAACACTAAAGAATGCTGATGGGTACGTCCAGTTTGCCACCTCCGCCTGCTGCACCACCTCCACCTGCTGTGTGCTCCTCAGAGGTGTCAATTCAAGGTTTAGAAAGTAAAAGTCCTCACCAGGATTTTGCTCAGGCTTCCTGGATTGTGTTCATTCCACTAATTTTACCTGGATTGCACTAATTAGAAAATCTAGCAAGCTTGAGCAAAATCCTGGTGAGGACTTTTACTTTCTGAACCTGGAATTGACACCTCTGGTGCTCCTACATTTTCAGCACTGCACCACCAGTTTCTGTGTTTAATATATTTAGTGTCATTGCACAAGTACAATGAAACTACAGCCACCAGCAGCAGTGTTAAACCACCGAAGCCCCTGGTGATTAGGCTTGGAAAGATGGGCAGATCCCGTACACCTACATGAGGAGAAGCAAGTGCCTGTCTTACCTTCCAGACCAACAGTAGCAGTAAAGTGAGTGAGTGAACGAGAGAAAGTGAGAGAAGGCGATACCAGGAGAGAGAGAGTAAATACTTTTGGCTCCATAAATCGACAGCAATGCCCATAGCAAATGACAGATGTCGCTTGTCTGTCTGGCATGAACAGACTGTGATTCTGGGTCAGGATTCATCCCAACACCATCCACTGCTTCAGTAATCTTATTAATTAAGAGAAAGGGAGGGAGGAGAGATGGTGCCAAACTGTGCAGTGCACACTTGTGTGCTCCCCCCTCTATAATTACTGAGGCAGAGGGCTGTTTTTCTGGACACACTGGACATGAATAAAAGAAAATTCTCTCTCCCAAACCAGAGAAAGCAATTAGTGTCCCTCCTTATTCATCTCTTTTCTCCTCTCTGTTTTCCTTTCTTTCTCTTCTCTCCCATCTCTGTCTCTCTGTCAGTATTTTCATGTGCTCCTGCTCTATTCCTCCACCCCTCCTCCTTTACTTCCTTCATCCCTTCTTCTAAGTCTTTACTCCCTCCAGCTTTGATGATCCTTGACCCCTGCTTCCGCTGTTTAACTCGAATGGAAAGCGTTCCATTGCATTCGCATCAGCCTAGCAGAGAGCCGAAAATCTCGCACCGTGGCCTGCCCGGTGTTCTCCTCAACCACAGGCCTCTGAGCTTGGCTCTTATCTAGCCCTTAACTTCACTGTGACAATTGGAGAGGAGAAGTCCTAATTACACTCTTCCTTCCACTATCTCCCGTCCTCTCCCACGCACTCAGTTCTGTACCACTAAGCTAACACACATGCGCCAAGTTGCCTGATGGGGGGGGGGGGGGGGGGGGGGGGGGCAAAAATGTCACTGGAGAGAGAAAGAGTCACACAAGTCACAGTATTATTGACATTCTCTGGCTCCATTCAAATCAGAAGGTCATGTTTCCTATTTTTATGACATTATAAGACTAAGCAACAAATGAGACTATAATGAAAACAATATTTCAAGTTGGTTGGGAGATGGTTTTACATAAAATGACCTCTGAGATTATTTTCTCACTGCTTGCCAATGAATTCATGAGATACATATATTTACACATCCATTTATTTTTCCAGCATGCTTGTGTTATCTCAAGTTTCCATGTGTTCATTTTTTGCCAGTCAAATATACACTATGCTGGTACCTTCAGTTACTTATGTGTGGATATAATGACTTTAAATCTGTCCGGATTTCGAGTTATTCATAATAATCAAGGTCACTGCTAATAATCTGGTTGGAAATGTGTCTGTCCATGTTGGCTTGTTGTTTCTTGCCCTGGGTTGCCTTGGACAGCATGATAAGACCGCCAATATTTTTGTCAGGGAAATAATGGTAAAAATAAGAATAGAGGATTAATAGAGCATTCTGTTTGCAATTTCACATATATCCTGCTGAAAATCAATTTACCATATTCAGTATTCACAGATCATTGTATTTGGGTAAAATTGACCCTTTCATTTAGGATTAATGACACATGTAAAAGGATTTGTGCCTGTGACGCGCGGCTCGTGGCGAAGGATGAGACACGGGATCCTTGCTTTCCGTAGCAGACGTCACTTTAATTAACATATATATTGCGCAATAGCGCACGGAGAACAGAGATACACATACAACGTGTAGACTGTAGACAACGACGAGCACAGGACACTGCGCGAGCGCACATTAAATAGACAAACCACAGTAGCCCCACGTGATCACGAGACGATTCACAGGTGAGACTTATTAATCACACAACAAAACCCTACCCACGTATATACACTGACGCAGACAAAGCACGTGGACTACGTTGACACACGCCCAAAAGGGAGGGGCCGGGGTCCTCAACGTGACAGACGCCCCCTCCAAGGGCACTACCCGTCCCGGGGTGCCAACAGGACCGAGTGCCCCGAACCCACGACGATGGGCGGATCCGACGCGCTCAGTCCTGCGTCTGGGAGGTGACCGCCCTTGGTGAAGCGTCCGCCACGGACCGCCTAGAACACCCTCCCTGGGAAGACGGGGGAAAAGACGGAAGACACATTAAACGGGACGTTCACAAACACACACACAGGCACGTTCACACACAGTGGCACAAGAGGGAAAAACGGGTTTGGTAAACAAAGGGGAAGACTGACCAACACGGGAACACACACACACGACATAGGTGCCAGGCTGCTTGCCAGGAGAAGGGCGAGTAGGGGAGAAAGAGGTGGAGCTACTGGCGCGGCAGGTGCTGCGGTGGGTGGTGTTCCTCCTGCCCCCGCTGCATAATCTCCACCGGACGCAGCGCGGCGGGCGGACGTGCCCGGAGCAGCGCGGCGGGCGGACGTGCCCGGAGCAGCGCGGCGGGCGGACGTGCCCGGAGCAGCGCGGCTGGCGGACGCGCCCGGAGCAGCGCGGCTGGCGGACTCTCCCCCCAGCTGGTCGTAGGGGACGTCCCTCTCGCCTCGCGACCGCTCTCTGGAGTCGGCTGTGGGCTCTTCCACCTCCATCTCTTCCGCCTCGCTGCCCCGGCTCCAACTCATGGGCTGCTCCGGACTGCCACCCCGAGAGCAGTCCATGTTCTCTCCTCCGGAGCGACCGGAGGGTGTACTCCACCCTCCCTTTACCGTCCCAACCGAACACTCAGAGGGGGGTGGACTGTCCTCTCCCTCCGTGTCTAGTTCGCTGTCCGTGCACTCAGAGACGCCTGAGTGCACGGACAGAGGACGATCGTCCACATCAAGCTCCTCCTCCTCCTCCTCACTATAGTCAGAGGGGTATGCGGATCGCTCCGACGGTGTGTAGTCCTCGTCGTCGTCCTCCTCCCCCTTCTCTCTGACGGAAGAGGAACCCACGGGCGGAGGGAGGTAGTCCTCTTCCTCGGACTCCTCCTCCTCCTCCTCCTCCCCGTAGTCTATCGTAGACACATCGTCCAGCGAGGGGGGGGGTAGGCCTCCTCCTCTTCCCCACCGTAGTTTACGGTGGAGGCATCGCACAGCGAAGGAGGGTATGCCTCCTCAGCTTCGTCCTGCTCCTCCTCGGAATCCCCCTCCCCAAACTCGTTCTCCGGGGTGGACTCAACAGCTCCGTAAACACCGGAGTCCACCCGCGGCGGTGAGCGGGCGCGAGATGGAGGGGAGTGTAGCTCCCTCCAAATTCTCACCGCGCCCTGGCGGAAGACCTCCGCCAGCTCGGGGTTACTGTCCTCTACCCTCCGGGCTGAGGCCAGCTGGAGGGCGCACACCGGGTCCTTCTCCAACTGTTCCTGCGTTGGCGAGGTTACGCGGCGCGGGGGAGAGGAGGAAGAGCGGTGGTGTCGCTTGCTGGAGCGAAGTGCCTTCTTTGGCCTGGCGGCGTAGCCTGGCATTTCGGTGTCTCTTGTCGGCTCGTCGTTCTGTGACGCGCGGCTCGTGGCGAAGGATGAGACACGGGATCCTTGCTTTCCGTAGCAGACGTCACTTTAATTAACATATATATTGCGCAATAGCGCACGGAGAACAGAGATACACATACAACGTGTAGACTGTAGACAACGACGAGCACAGGACACTGCGCGAGCGCACACTAAATAGACAAACCACAGTAGCCCCACGTGATCACGAGACGATTCACAGGTGAGACTTATTAATCACACAACAATCCCTACCCACGTATATACACTGACGCAGACAAAGCACGTGGACTACGTTGACACACGCCCAAAAGGGAGGGGCCGGGGTCCTCAACGTGACAGTGCCAAATGCACAGAGGACTAACACTGATGCAGTTGACATTAAACAGCTGCAATCGCTGCCCAGGAAACTGCAATGAGCATCAAAAATGTAAAATTATAGCATGTTCTGTTCCAAACACAGCCCACCTCAGCATGTCATTACATATCTGTGTTGTACCCCTCCATCCCAACACACACACACACGCAACGCACAGATTTGCCCATGCACTTTATGCCTGAAGTAAGCAGATGATGTACAGTCTTTACGAATCCCAATCATCCAGTGTGTGGTCTTTTTCTTGCTCTGACTCTGAAAGCCCCAGGGCCTGTGGGTGAGGCAGATACACAAAGCTGCTGGGTTAGATTTTTCTCTCACAGGTTTTATAGCTCTCTCCTCATCTGTTCTGATGTAGTGTGTTGAATAGAGGCAGGTCCACCCCCTGGCATGAGCACAAAACCCATGTAATGGGTCTGAAATGCTTTTAAGCAGATCACCATGCTCTCTGCGGTCAGCGCCTTGGAATCGATTAGTCAACAAACAGGCCCTTTAAACAAGTCCTGGTAAAGGGTCGTTAACCTCTGGTTTGTGTTTCAACATTAAAGCCTTATTCTCTGCTATGGACCTGCACTGCCATGGATGCCAGAAGCAACACTGTTTAATGATCTTCCCTGGTTTCACTATTACTGTTACGCTATGCTTTTACATTGTTTTCCCTTGCCCTAGTGTCCTCGGCCATGACAGCACATTTCCAGAAACGTCCTAATTGAAAGAAGCATATGCCAGTTCCCATTTTTCTGCTAGGTTCACGTTTGACACGCTTTGGCAAAAAGACATCTGAAATCATAAGCAGAAGCCTGAAAGGTTAACACAGAAATTAAAGGCCTCTACTGTTCTGAGAGACTATGGACCCCTGATGTCAGCGGGTGTGCCTTCAGCTGAAGCTGGAGAGTAAGGACCCTCCCCCCCACCACACACACACACACACACACACACACACACACTTTTTGTTAGGGACTTAATTTTGTACATTTGCAGCCATTTTGCCTTGTATTGCATAGAAAGCATATCATATAAAATGCAGCACTTTGGTTAATAATCTGCAACACATTTAGAAAAAAAATGCAAATGCTTTTACAATAATCTTTGTGCTTTTGCACAGGTAATGACTGATATACAGTTACACTGTGTAGATTCATATGTATAAAAATAAAACCCCCAACAATTCAATAAATATAAAAATCCATAAAAGACATACTCTGTCTAATTATATGCATCTGCATGTTTTATCATTACACAAGAAAATCAATGCAAGTAACAAAAGACCAATGAAGGATGAGCTTTGACCTATCTAATCATTACTGCCCCATTACATCCACCTCCACTCAGTCAATATCAAACAATGCCACATAGGGAAGTGAATGCTGTAGATAACACAGGAAAGCAAGACGAAGACCTTTACAAACCAAACCACTTAATGGCCACAATCTTCATTATTGTGTATTGTAAAGAAAGGAGCGAAATTGTGTGAAAATGTCATTTGCATTCGTTAACCATTGTGCTTGGCTTAATCACATTTCCCCTGTCCAAAATGACTAATTACAGTTGTCAAAATGTAATGGCTGAGTCGTTCTCAACAAAAGCCCACTCTGCCAGGCGCTGTAAACATCTGTGTGACTCCTCCTTTATTTTCTTTGCACTCACTTCCATGTTGTGTAGGGGAGAACTATGAAAGATGCTCTAGGTCCAGGATTTTAGATGTATTGGTCTGCCAAAGGTACTGAGCAGTTCTGGTGCTTGCCTGTTAGCCATTTGAGATTTTGTTTTTTTTGTTGTTTTTTTCACATAGCATAATTCTCTAGCCAGTTGTCTCAAATTGATGAACTATGGAATAAAAGGATTTGACAGGTGACCTTGAAGGTATGATATAGTGTCTATGTAACTGAATGGCTGGCAGCTAAGATTGTATTTATTGGTCAGGAAGCAAAATAAAATGTCTTGCCCAGCCGTGACTCATGACCATCATTTCCTTATACAACACAAATCTGGAGCTGACAGATTGTCAGAAAGTCTACATGGTGCCTGTAGCAGAGGTGCAGGAGAGTCCAGCACCCAGCCAGGAGAGTCCAAAAGACCACCACGAGAGGCCAGAACCCAGTGAATAAATCACAGAACCCAGTAAACTTCATAGCAGCGTGGCTTATGGGCAGACACTACATCAAACAATCAATAATTTCAGTCCTTTCCCAGTAGTCTGTAACTTTGGATTAACATTCTCAAGTAGAAATTCCGGTGTTCCATGACTGCAGGACCAATTTAAAGAAACAGTACAATGTAAACAGACATAATTCAATTAACCCCAACCGTATCCACAGAATCTGTAATCAAAGTCAAATATAGTTATATAGTGCTTTTTACAACACATGTTGTCACAAAGCAGCTTTACAATCGTATGAGTCCAGATGCCTAATGAGTAAGGAAAAGTGGCAAGGACAAACTCCCTAAGATGGCAGGTGTGATGAATCAGACGTGGAGGCATGGGAATTACTAGGGATTTACTAGAGAGGGCTAGGGGAGAGGGCAATCTAAATAAACAGTCCGAGATCAATACCAGAGGACAGGAAGAGCAAGATGGAAGGGTAAATCCGGAAACACTCAGAGGTCAAAACACAAAAGATCACACAGGTAACGAGGAGGAACGCTCGGTATGCACACACAGGAGTAGAGGCAATACTTCGCACTGATTGTTATGTGGGAATGGTTGATATAGGGCCCATAATGAGCAGCAACAGGTGGATGATATGGTCACGTGAGGCTAATACTCAGGGGATGAGGATGTCTGGTGGCCAGGCGAGGAATCGTGGACTCTTACTGACAGCAGGGATTAGGAAGAAACCTTGGGAGAACCAAGACTCAAAGGGAAACCATCCTCCATTGGGCGGCCCGCTAGCAGAAGTCAAATATAGTTCTATAGTTATAGTTCTAATTCCAGGCCGAGTAGTCACAGTCCCTTCAATGCACATGGTGAGCTTCAGATATCAGCGCGTCCTCTTGCGTCAATGGCACATCCAATCACGGCACTGGCACATCCACTGGCAAGCCAAGCCGTCTCCTAGGTGCTTGTATGGAATTGTCTTTGGTAGAAGCATGCAACCAAGATATAAAATACAAGTTGAGTATGTGAACATCAATTTAGACAAACATCAACTTAAACAGACATACATAGCTCACATGCCAGTGATTAGCATGTGGCTCCGGCAGGCTTATCTATAGCAGCATAACTATAGGAAGGGGCCTGGAGGTGACCACAGTCAAGAGGGCTCATTGAGCCATTGATTTCCACCCAAGTCATTGTCACTGTCAGGGCTGACTCCAGTGCGGATCCTCCGGCTGCCGCTAGGAGAAGCCCACGGGTCGGTTCCAGGCAGAGTCCTCGCAATCAGCAGTGATCTGCTGCAGTTGTTTTCCTCCCTACTTTAGGGAGAGAGTTGTAGCAGGTCACTGCTGAATCGTTTGGTTCCCATGCCGTGCATTCTCAGCCTTTTCTCAGTCTGGGTGTCTCACCACCATTTTTCCTTCTCTCTTTGCTTCTTATTCGAGTACTTGCCTCCTGCGCCACTTCCTTGCCTTCCTCAAGTTTTCCTCCTGCTGTTATTTTCCTATCCATTTCTGGTTTTGTTTGGTAAGGGTTTTTTGCAGCGTTTGCCTGCCAGCCAGCTACTTCCCCTGGCATCCTTTCCCTGGCATCCTTTGGTTTGTTGATGTTTAGTTCTGTTTTCCATGTATTTTCGCCCTGTTTATTTTGTTTCTTTTGTCTCCATTGGTGTTTCACCAGGAGTCTCGCTTTTCAACGGGTGTCTTTCTGCTTTTCTGTGTCGCGAACCGGCATTTGGGTTCACTCTTTGTCTTTTTACCACGGTCGGATCCTGCCGTCGAATCCTGCTACGTCACAGTCACAACTACAACGATCACATGACATGGCTGGATGACAGCATCAACATCTGAGATTACCAGAAAACTCGATGACTGGGCCCCCCCGAGCTCCAGATCTTCACATGCAGAATATTAACTGAAGGCTTCATTAAATAGGTGTGTTAAGTCTATATTTAAAAATTGGAGTTGTGTCAGAATTTCAGATTGGAGCTGGAAGGCTATTTCATAACTGAGGGGCTTTAAAGGAGATAGTTCTGTCTCCAGCTGTAGTCTTACAAATTTTTGGAACTAAGAGAAATCCTGCATTTTGGGAGCACAGAAGGTGAGATGAGTTATAGTATGCAACAAGTTCACTCAGATATTGTGGAGCAAGACCATTTAACGCCTTATAAGTCAACAAGAATTTTTAAATCAATTCAATATTTAACCGGAAGCCAGTGTAATGCCAAGAGAGTAGGACTAATAATAATCGAATTTTCTAGCCCTAGTTAGGACTCTAGCTGCAGCATTCTGTACAAGTTGGAGTTTCATTAGGGACTGTTTAGAGCATCCAATTAGAAGACCATTACAGTAGTCCAATCTTGACGAGACAAAAGCATGGACCAGCTGCTCTGCATCAGCTAATGAAAGTAAATGTCTCAGCTTGGTGATATTACATAAATGGGAAAAGGCAGCCTTAGTGACATTGCATATACAGTAGAACCCTGGAACTCAACACTTCCAGAGTTCCGAATCAATTTTCCCCATAAGAAATAACTGAAACCAGATTCATCCGTTCTCAACCATCAAGTTGAATTCCAATGCTAAGTCCGTCACACGAATGCCTTTTTCATCTCTATTGTTATTCTTACCGTTTTACTCCTCTGCTTTTCTGCTATGTCTTTTTTCACAAAAAACAACAAAAATACAGCAAAAGCTTGGAGCACAGCCTCAAAATGGTTTAAAAACCCATTGAACAACGTCAACTAGCGGCATGTGACTGTAGCACAAACTGTATTTTGTTTACAAAAGTCACGTTAGTCAGGTCGGATTTCGAAGTTTTGTTCGGGCTCTGAGACTAAATTTTCTTGAAAGTTTGCGTCGAACTCCAAATATGTCGAATACTGAGGTGGTCGAGTTCCGGAGATCTACTATGTGTGTTAAATGAAAGAACCAAATCAATAGTGACACCTAAGCTTTCTGTGGTAGATTTAGGTGTTACTGAAAAGCCATCTGGGGTAAGAGGAATATCAGACCAATTGCTTCTCAGCTTTTGGTCCAAGAAGCAACACCTCATTCTTATTGGAATTTAGAAGAAGAAAATTAGATGCCATCCAGTTTTTTATGTCCTGGATGCAGTTCTCAATTTTGTGAGTAGTATTGACATAATCCGGATTAGAAGATATATACAACTGAGTATCATCTCTATAGCAACGGATGCTAATACCATGCCTACAAATGATTGTGCCCAGCGGAAGCATATACAATGAGAATAATATGAGGCCCAATACAGATCCTTGAGGGACTCCATATTTTACCTTTGTACGCACGGACGTAATTGGGGGGGGGCTTTTGGTTTTGGGAATATTAACAACGTATGTTTCCCGGGCTCACCAGCCTCTTGGTCTAGGTCAGACCTGGGCAAAAGTGATGTGTCGGTCGCGAACGAGCCGGCTCTTTTAAGTGAACGACGAGAGCTGGTTCCCCTCAAAGACCGAGCCGGTTCCCCTCTAAGACCCCCCCCCGGTCAACAAAGTACATTCGTCGCCACCCGTCAACAAATTACGTCCAACACCCCCCCCCCCCCCCCCCCCCCCCCCGTTCAACAAAGTACATTCGTCGCCACCCGTCAACAAATTACGTCCAACACCCCCCCCCCCCCCCCCCCCCCCCCCCTCGTCAACAAATTACGTTCGCCACCCCCCTCAAATAAGGAGCCATTTGGGAGCCAAAAGAGCCGACTCTTTATGAGGAGATCTGGCTCCCTAAAAAGAGCCGAAATTCCCATCACTACTGGGCAATCTACAGCCCGCGGGCCACATCTGGCCCGTTGTGCGTCCCTGTGCGCCGGCGAGAGGCCGATCATAAATTACAACATACATGAAACAAATATCTATGTCGTGTGTGCAATACAACTGCAACGCTTTTATTTTGAAAGCACTACGTTTGTGTTAATTCTGTGTGGACGTGCGTGTGTGTGTGTGTGTGTGTGTGTGTGTGTGTGTGTGTGTGTGTGTGAGAGAGAGAGAGACAGAGAGAGAGAGCTGTGCGTGAAGTAGAAACACTAGGTGATCAGCGACAAGTTAAGGCTGAATTTTATACTTTCAGAAGCATTTATACTTGGCACGTCACATTCTGTGCAGTGTTTTCTGAAACCATACGTCAGGGATGCACAACTTGAAGGAGGAGCCGGGCCACAAATAAAGTTAAAGCTGCTCGATGGGCCATCATGGGGTAGCGATTGTATTTTTTTGTTGACGGGGGGGGGGTTATCGCGCGCTGTCGATTCGCGAGGTCGTGCACCTCTCGAGTTTTGGGCGGTGGGCGGAGTCATAAGTATAAACCAGGCTTTAGTGTTGACTTGTAACTGCCGCGGTAGCCCCACTCAAAAGTAGCCCAAAAACAACACTGTTGGTTCGTCGTTCAAATTCAGGCATGAAGCCAGAAGGCGGGCCAAATTATTTATCAACCGGCGGGCCGCAATGGAGGCGCCGGCGGGCCGCAAATGGCCCATATGTGGTAGGGGAGAGAACGTAAAGTGTTACCGGTGCGGAGCTCCGAGTGGTCGTTTTCTGCATGGTCATAGCGCTAGATTCGTCGTTATTTATTAAATATTTGTTTTTTAACCGTTAAAAAGTGGGGGGACATGGATTCGTCGCTATTTAAATATTTGGTTTTAACCGTAAAATCTGGGGGGGGGACCGGCTTTTGAAAAATTACGTCCGTGAGGGGAAGGAACATTTACCTGATGAATTTTAATTGTGTATTGTGTTCCAGGTTTGAAAAGTGCTGGAATTAAGGCTAAAGTACTTGAAAATGCTTGAAATTGTAACTGTATTTCGAGTCACAACAAATAGCTGTCTGACTGAACAGGAGGGTATTCCAGAAAGCGGATTCAGTGACGAAACTGGGTAAGTAAACTCAGAGTTAATGAAAACTCATGGTTTTTCGTTCCAGAAACTGAGCTTAGAGAGAATATGATTTATACTTGACGCGTCGCGAGCGGCGCGAGGGTCCGCACAACAAAATGACGTAATCGTGGTGGCTCCACCCGTGTTGATTCGCGAGGTCGTGCACCTCTCGAATTTTGTAACTTCGCGCGCGCGCCGCGCTTCAGCGCAATGAACAAAGTCATGTTTCCAGGGTTCATACACCTTTATAAGGTGGAATTAAAGCACTTGTACATCACTTTCAATGTCCACTTCTATATTTCCCAGCACGTTAAACTTAACTTAATTAAGTTAAATATTTATACATATACTCGAAATGATTCGAAATAATTCACTTTTTTATCACATTATTTAATGGTTGTTTATTTTCAAAACGCCCAATCTTAATGTCTTCACGTTCTCTCATGTTTCGTCCTGGAAATACAAGAGGCTCGTAGCCTATTTGTTAACGTAATACAAGAGAACTGTTCAGTCAGATAGCTATTTGTTGTGAAACGAAATAGTTACAATTTCAAACATTTTCAAGTACTTCAGCCTAAATTCCAGCACTTCATATCCGAAACAAAAAGCAACATTAACATTCGTCAGGTAAATGTTCCTTCCCCTGTTTTTGAGGGGTTCTTGTTTGTTGTATTCCTATAAACTTGTTCAGCTGTTTGTTGTATTTCCATTGTTTGTGGAGATGAATGATAAGTAAGTTAAAAATTATTTGCACTGATTGAATGATTGTTTGTGTTTTCTTTTCTACACCACAATTTCACCACTAATTATACATATTTTCAGAATAGTTTTACCAGTACCAGATATTCAAAATATATAATTTGGTGCATTTTACAATGGAATAAAGTTGAGTAGAATTAAGTTCAAGTTATCGTTTGTGTGGCCCTCTGACACAATTCAGGTTTCTCATGTGGCTCCTTGTAAAAATTAATTGCCCACCCCTGGTCTAGGTGATCATAACGTTATCACTCTACTCCCGCTATACAGACAGACTCTGAAATGGGAGAAGCCTGAAATCCACAGCGCCAAAAAGTGGTCAGAGGATGCCATTGCAGAGCTGCAAGGCTGCTGTGCATGGCCAGACTGGGACATCCTTAAGGGTGATCTGGAGGAAAAGGTCTCTCATCATGGATTATATAAATTGATATGTTTAAATGATTATACCAACAAAGACCATCAGGAGATTAGTTGGTACGCATGAGTTGGTGCATAGATGAGTTGGTATGGCATCTAGTATGCATGCGGAGGGTTTGGCAGATTTTACCAATGAAATAAGCTCCTCTTGACAAATTGGGGAAAAGAACTCCAAAAGAGCATTAGGGCTGACCAGACAGCTGTCAGAGTGCATTTGCAGACTGACAGGGTCTGAGATAGCATGACCAATTTTTTTCCCTAATTTTATCAATCTTATCATTAAAGAACTTCATAAAACTGTTACTGCTTCACTCCTGTGTGATTAGGTCTTCGATTTGGTCATGATTCCTAATTAGACTAGATACAGTTTTAAATAGGAGTCAGGGATAGTTTTTATGTTTTTTTCTATTGAAGCCGATAAGTATTTAATACCATTTTGCCATAGTAATTATTAACATGAACAACTGTAGGGCTGAACGATTTTGGAAAATAATCTAATTGCAATTTTTTATCTATAAATTGCGATTGCGATTTAAAATCGCGATATTTTCCCACTGTTTTCAGGAAACTCTGTTTCGGCATTTTTTATACAGCTCAGATTCAGGGTTGGCAACTTTTCAAGATCGCTTGGAGTGAGACTTTAACCTGGAGTGGGTGGCGAACGTATTTGTTATGGGAATGGGGGTAAAATGGACTAAATTTAAGTATTATTATTATATCGTGATCGATCGATCGCCTGTGGTTAGCGCCAGAGCGAACTAGTAACTTTTTAGTCTAAGACGCTCAATGCGTGAGAGTTAGCAACCCTGCAAGTATAGCAACTTGGCTAAAATATGTGCGTGAGGGCATTTGGTAGCGCATATCCAGTGTGTTTAACAAAGCCATGAAGCTGGGCTTGTTCACTATATTAACGGACATCATGTCTTTCACTATGAACTCCGTTACTGCCCGAGTTATTTCAGCGTGCCGCTTCCAATTACATCCTTAAGGAGTTACACTTTCAAACGGTTCGGTCAGTGAACCCTGTCTGCTGGACCATGGTCAAGCTATGCGCGCTTTTGCGATTCATCCGTGCTTTAAATCTTATTGCGCCTATATGCGTGATTTTACGGTATTTTGCTGCTCACCGCATACTAAAGCTGTATAAGCGCAGCTTATACAAATCGTTGGCTTATACAAATCGTTGGCATTTTAGCCTTACAAATATCATACGAGGCTTTGTGGTGTTTTTTTTTAATGCTGAAGAAGGTTTGTAGTGTTTCCTCGCGTCATAGCGACAGTAGCAAGGCACGTTTTACACAGTACCTGACGTTGAGCAGCATCTTTTTAAAAGCCAAAGTAATTTCACACAACTGATGTGCTGCCTCTCTTTGGTATTAGACTTTCAGTTGTGTCAGCTTCTGTCGAGCCTGAAGCCATTGTGCAACAAGTTAAAGTGCGCTGTGTTAACTTCACTTCTCCACCTCTCTGCCTCCTGCTCGGGTTTGCTCCGTTCGTCCTCGGCTCGGCTCGCTCCCAAGTCACGTGACCAGTTTAAATCGCAGCCTTTGCGATTAGAGAATCGTGTTTTAAAATATCGCGAGATGATCGCAAATGCAATTAATCGTTCAGCCCTAAACAACTGTGTCGCTTTGTTGATTGATGATAAATTTGAGACAGTGAGAATGAGATTTTCAAAAGAATTACTGCAATCCTGATCTTTGAGAGATGCCTATATTGGAGTCATATAGTGTGGCGACACCACCTCCACAACCATTTGGACAGGGGTTATGAACATATCTATATCCAGAAGGAGACACTTCGTTTAGGGCCATATAGTCGTCTGGCCGAGTCAAGGTTTAAGTCAAGCAAAGCAGGCACAGATTATGGTCGGTAATCATTTAATTAACAAGTAATGCTTTAGATGACAGGGATCTTATATTTAGCAATCCTAATTTCAAATTTAAATGATTCTCAGCGGAAGTGTTATTGAATTTAACATTGATTATATTTTGTCTACAAATTTTACGAGTTTTTTGATACTTCAGGAACAGACACCGTTTCAATCTAGTTTGACCTAGGTAACATCTCCCTGCAGTTCACAAACAGTCAGTTTAGCCTGTGTGTCTGCTGCCTGGCCTCGGCTCTGGTTTGTGAATTCCCATTAACTACTCCTACACTACCACTATTAAGCCTAGACTAGAAATGAGAGCAGCACCTTCTCAAGATGGATGAATGCTGTCCCGCTTCAAAAGGCCAGGCCTGCCCTCAAAAAATGTCCAGTTGTCTATATAACCCATTTTGTTTTCTGAGCACCATTTAGACATGCAGCAGTGTAGCGCTCATAATCTGCTGCAGGTTTCAGTGTCACACTGAACTGGAATGGGGCCAGAGCATATTACAGCATCTGACATCGTCCCTGTTAACTCACATACCTCTTTAACATTATCTTTAATCATCTCTGACTGCCTCAACACCACATCATGTGTCTTTGAGTATTTACATTTAGCCAGCACCTTTAGGTAATCAACTCATCCTGTCTTGCTGAAGCTACACTAAAAGCATTAGAAAGCTATGAATGGATCCATTGGTGTAGCATTGGGGTGCAGTTCCACCAATGCCTCAGTGGTCCTTAACCCTTACCCTTACCCTATATACAATCAAAAGAATTACCATAGTCAGTCAGTTGAGAAACAGGCGGTTCTTTCCACATATCTCTTGGAGGGTGTCTTTCATTGGTTTCTGGCCTAGGATTACATAACATCCCTTCCCTGGATCTGTCTGAGGTAAATGGATAATTCAGAAACACAGATCCTCATAAGCGTCACTGGGTGTAGATGGATGGGGGAGAAGAAGTGTGGGTGGTGAATCTACGTAAACTCATATACGCACAGTATTATTATTCATAGGACTTTGGCTACTATGCAAATCAGACATCAAAGCCTGTGGTGATTAATCTCAGAGCAATAACTGAATCTGACTAAACTAAATTATGCCCAAACACACACATTCCCTATTTCTGCTTTTCAAATTGCCACTTTCAATCCGAACATATAGAATGCTTTTGTCTGTTATTCCTGGTGCTTCTTTTTCTTTTTTAAGAGAGCTCTTATTCCCTTTACGTACAGTTTGGAAATTAGGACTTTTAAAGGAATTTACCAGCATGTTTGAATCAAAGTTCTATCTGCAGCATCTTATCATCTCAGGAGGTCATTTTGATGATGCTTTGAAAAAAACTTGAAAAACATTTAGAGGGAATGTCTAAGGGCAGCTGTTGCAAGTCTTTCATTGCCCAGGCTTTTGAGTAATTTGTAAAGCAAGCATAATTAGAAACAAATACTTTTAGTAAAACTAAACTGTTTTCGTATGGATTATTATATATTGGAATAGTGTTTAAAGACAGGCAGTAAATACCTTATAAACAGACAGCTTAAGGATGTCATTTAAAACTGACAGGTTCCCACGAACCAGTGTCGATGGACTGGTAAAGATAAGCATCCCTGTGCCTAGGTGTCATTACTGCAGTACTCCTTCAGTTTCTTGTCTTTGGGGGTATGTATGTGTCTGTGCAAATTTTTTTTGTACATTTTATATATTGTATATTTTGAAATTTTTTACTTTTAGGTAAAAACCTTTTTTTTAGGTTTTTATGCTAATTGGCTCCAGTGACATTTAGGACTGGCCTCTTATTAAGCATTTCAAGGACAGTCTCAGCAGACTAGAGCCTCGGGACTGGTCTTCTGCTTTCTGTGACCTCCAAACACGGCTTCATCCGGTCCATTCAGATGCAGCCTGCATCTGCTTGCATATGATTAACAAGATGTTAACACCAGTGTATCTTTTTTAAAAAGACAGGGGCATCAGAGTATTTTAAAAATTCATGATCTGATATGGTGTATATTAGTATAAATTTTACCTCAGGGAGGGCCACAAAGTGCAAAATCCTAGCTTTGGAATTACTAGATAAGTCATCACGGACATGTATTTATTATTAATGACTGAAAAGCATTATTTACACATGCAAGTAGAGACATCTGTACGTAGTACAGCTATTTGATTTCCTGGATAAACAAACATAAAATATTGACCAATGGTCTTCCTGTAACTGATGCATATTAAAGGACCCATATCCAAGTTTTTCTTGGATTTTCTTTCTATGTCCATTTGCATTGTGTGGTCAAAATTCATTTTCATAAGACAATTGTCCAGCCTCCCTTTATCCCTTAGGTTTCTGTTACTGTATCTTTAAGATGATAGATAGACCAATCAGCTTTGTTCTGACTGGCTGCCCTGTATTGTGCATCACTTAGAAAGGTTAAACATGCCTGAGAACTGTAATGTAGTTTAAATAGGTAGAGATATGTAAAGGAATTTGTTCTCGTGACAGAAAATTTGATTTCAAAAGGTCAGTGTTTGTAACTTCAGTTCCATATATGGACTGTACAGAATGGGGAAGCTTACAGTGTGTTTTGAAACTCAAAATTCTTTATTTTAATAAAGCAATGACAATGATAGGAGCACATTAAAATCACAAAATACTGCACAGACACTGATGCCGTGGTTGCTATATCAACACATCTTACTTTGAGTATAAATTCACTATCTGTATTGCAGTTTTTTATTCTAAGATCCAGTGGTAGAATTGCACCTGTTGGAGACATATGAAGACATCTTATAATGGTGAATAACACAACTCTGCCAGCAGAAAAAAGCTTAGAACATACAGTACTTGGAATATCCGTGTCAGGCTACTGAATAGCCTGGTATACTGCACTCTTTCACAGTGAGTATGTTAGCCTGTGGTACACACACTGTACTGCACTCTTTCACAGTGAGTATGTATTTTTAAGCAATACCTTTCACATTATTTAGATTTTTGAGAACGCTATTCATACATTTACATTTTTGCATATTCTATATTTCAATAGTATATGCTCTCCTATCCTAAGTACCGCTTGTGTACTTCATTCAGCGTTTAGCTATTGTTGTTCTGACACTCATTAAAAAGCAGACTCTCACCTGTTATACTACCATGAGTCAAATTCACCTGTTGAGATCCTAGCAGTCCTCAACGCTGAGCCTCGAGTCATCAGCAGAGACACTGATAAGCTCAGTACACCTGCACTGAACATCACAGATACTGGCCGCCATATCTGACCTTTCCGCCTGTCAATCCAAGTCAATGTGGAGCTGTAGAGAGAACTATCAATGACTGTATTTCTCTCTCTCTCTCTCTCTCTCTCTCTCTCTCTCTCTCTCTCTCTCTCTCTCACACACACACACACACACACACACACACCACGTCTCACATAGCAATAAGCTCCAGACTTTATTTTTCGACTTTTCCTTCGAATGCTTTTATATTTTCAACATACGCAGCTTCTAAAGCTCCTTGGATTTTGTGTTTACAAAATGTTACCTTTTTATTGCTTTAATCATTCATGGTTTCTGCCTTAATATTTATGAGCGCTTCTGGGTTTTTTTTTATATGTGTCTCCCTCTTTTTATTTTTCCTGGCCACATATTTCTTTATGGCACAATTAAACTATTGATCGACCAATGTCCAACTGTCATCTGCCTGTCAGTCCATCTATCTATCTATAAGTAACTGATTTCTTTGTTTCTTTGTTGTCTCAGCAAGGCCATGGGTTTGTCACCTGCATGTTGCAGACATGAAGCCTCCTGTCCCTCAAGTGCGTCCAGGAGCCCGCCCCCTCCTGATGCACCGTCATGGCAACATCACAGCCAGAACAACACAGGCCTGAGCTATAGCAGGCAAAGTGTGCACAAACAAAGCCATATAAGGCTGGCTTTGAGAAATACCACTCTTTGCCCTCTTTATGGCTCTGAATCTGAAATGACACTCATAGCTACCCGAGAAACTAATTAGGCAGAGGAGCTGTCTGCACATTTCTAGTTTATGGAAATTATGATGGTGACTGGAAGAGTCTAGAGCTCCACAGTACTCACTGAGTACATCACTGTGTGGGCAGATGGGTTTTTTTCACTTTCTCTGAAATATATAAATATAACAATACTACAAGAAATGGTTCCTTGAGACAAAGCATGATTTAATGTATGTAGGGGTCATTGCCAAAGGAAAAAGGCTTCCTCTTGTTAAAATGCCTCCTTCATCTCTGTATACTGTAACTTTTATTTTTAAAGATTGATGCAAAAATTCTATCTGCCAGTGCTGCCCTGCTGTCTCCTGCTGTCTGTTCCATTTTTGGCCATGAGGTATTTTCTCGGGTGATCTGTGAATGTAATATAGCTTACATGTAATATAGCTGTGTGGCACACAGGGTCATGCATCTGCCATCACCTCCGCTCAGCTCAAGCGGTCTCACCGGTCACTTTCGGTTTTGAGCATCTTTGTTGTGTTGCCATTAGTACAGTTGAATTACTGGAGGCTTGGATGGCATGAGGTCACAGCACTCGAGGTCCTTCCAGCAGGTGCACTCATCACCACCGAGCCCACACATTTATCACATGAGAAAAGAAGTTTGACAGAATGCAGCAATCTGAAGTGACCAAATCCCCCTTAAGTGGGATATCACCCCAAAAAACATTGAGGATGGCAACCCATTTTTCTGTATGGATTTTTTTTTACATTTTGTGCTGTATTTTGAATATTAATAATTAGGAAGACAATGAAGACAGAGGAATAACAAGTCCCCATTGTTATTCCTTTCATGAAATCACAAAGGCCAATAAAATTGCTCAGTTAATGAATATGACATCACTAACGTCACTCATTGATAACAAATTCCCATTAGTATTTTTCTTTCCCAAACAAATTTGACATTTGATTATAAACCCATATCGTCGTAGAACTGCAGTAATGTATAAGAGCTTTTGAGTGCAAATATGTGCAAGATGTTGGAGATGAATGACATTTAGATTTAGGGCTTGAGAATAAGAATAATGGACTTGTGTGATTTTCTTCTATTTGAGCTTTGCTATTCTAGTTAGTGAAATGTTTTATGAATGGAACTCTTTGTTTGTTGGGGGGGGTGTCCTTCTGTCTTTTCTCTTCCTGAAAGCAAGAAATAAAGAAATAATTCCACAGAAATTTATTATAGCACTCATTACGCTGTGGCTGTAGCCTAGACAGGCAGATTTTCAGCTATTTTAATACTAACCTCAAAATAACTCAATTTATACCCACTTGATCATTCACAAACTGACATCTGAAAGGAAACTGGACTGTGCTCTGAAGAAGCATCTCTTGATCTTTTTGTGTATTCCTGGGTGGTATTGAAGTTGGCAAAAGGCTGAAGGAAACTCTGTGCCCTAAGTTCATTCCTATTGGTGGAACAGAGTTGGTGTACTCTTCTTGAATAATGGTCAGATTGCCCTACACAAACTGCTCTCAGCTCAAGTACCACAGAGCATTCACAGCTAAGGACCATCAAACTCTGTAGTGGATCACAGACTATTTCAGTGTTGCTCATTATTTTGCCTCGTGCTTTCTGTTCTGTCTAGGTACCTTGCATTAAGGTGAAGACTAAAGCTTCAAGGAGTTCTGTTTTCGGCACATTGTGTCGGGTCCCCCAAACGCATAGTTTCCAGTTCATTATTGTCTCAGCAAACATGAAGAACTCAGACCACACGGGTGTTTTTCACGTCTTGATTGCATTACCACCACCACAGAAGACCTTTCTGTAAAGCAGTACATAATTAAGTAATGCCAATAGCATTGATAAAAAAAGGTCCTTTCTTTAACTTCTTATACAGCTTGTGGCTAAAACTGACTGGAAGTTGGTGTGAGATGCACAGGTGATGTAATGAGTTTTCCTGGTGTGAGTCAGAGGCTTGGTGCTCTGCAGCACATCTTTAGCTGGAGGATTTTCTCATCAAACCGAGGCCAGACACGATCGTCCAGGCATGACCAGCATCTCCTGGTTGCCTCGACCGTGAGGTTCTATACCCTCATTTTCCCAGATTTTCGCCCCCTCTGGCTCACTTATTATGAGCCCAAGGCTATAATAAGTGTGATGTTGCCAAATTACTTCCGTTCTACGGTGACACAGTAGCAGAAGCACCTCGTCCTTTTTCTGCTGCTCTGTTTTCTGAGTCTCTGCCTCAAGAAATCCAGCCTCAGCGCAAATCCTCAGTGCTCATGACATACTGTGGCATCAGCAAGCCTGGATTTTGCAGCTCCTGATGGGCTGTGTGCTGACGACTGTTGAACAGCCTGTCAAACATCTTTGCCAAATATTCTTTACATGTCAAAATCAGTAGCTTGCCTAATTATAGCAAAAATCAGGTACACAGCGAGTACCCCAAAAACCTCACAGAAACAAATGCTTAAGACAATGTGCAGAAATCATTTAATGTAATGAACATGCGGAATGTTCTTTGAAAGAACATTCACAGACTTACCACAATACACCGCCATGTCGTGCACATGTAAGGCTTTATTGACTTTGTAGTTTGATACAAGTATAAATATGTTTGCTTTGTATACAGGGAGTAGGATGGAGACAGTAGGCTACCTCTACACTGGGGTGGAGCATCAGAACATGCTACATCATGGAGCTGCTGGTCAGCCCTTCCAGGTCCTGCTAACTCGTCATCTGTTGGCAGTTCTGTGGCATGCTGAGGGTGACCTTGTTCTCAGGATGAGATAGCAATCATATGCATGCAGTGATCAAATGCCAATAGAGGACATAAACATAAAGAGTGTCTTTGGGACATACTGCCACCTACTGTAGAAAAGAAAAGGTAAAGAAAAGGTAAAAAAGTAACATTTTATTTGGTTGCCATATATTTGGAAATGGCTGTATTTGACATTGTGGCAAAAATAGAAGAAAACAAAAGCATATGCCACAAAGTGGAAAGCACCATTTGACTTCCAAAATTAGCTACAATATTATATTACTTGTTCTGAAAATAAATAATGGAAGAGTATAATAAAAATCTAAATGTAACAATGTCTTGGAGTTCAGGAACGCATAGTGCCTGAATAACTAGAAATGCAGTATGTTCAATGCAACTGCATTCTTTGAGAGTACCTTAACCCCAATCTTTTATTACAATTTCAGTTCAAGTATAAAGTAATTTCAAGTGTCTTTTAGTCTATTAAAGGCACTCCTAATGCAGGAAGACAGGCTGTATTCAGAATGGGGCAGACATATCTACTTGAGATATGGAATCTAGCAGCACTATCACCTGAATATCTAAAAAGAGGTCTCAGAGTAACCAACGGTAATCAACATATATTCTAAAAGTGCATACATGTATATACAGCATATTTGACTCCTGAAGGTTTCATACGCACAGTGGTATGACCTGAAGAGATTAAAGGCACAACAGTGCTTTTCAACAGAACAGAATACATAAATAAATAAATAAATAAATATTGTAAGCTAACTTTGTCATTCAACATAGAATTGTATGATTCAGTAAAAGGTGTCTAAAACTGAAGACCATTAAGATCAAAATGGGTGTCTGGCTTGCTGCAGATATTCTAAAGAATGCTATGCTAATGTGTGACAAACATATTCTTCCTGGATTGTGGACAAACAGAAAAATCTAATAACAGTGATGTTCAATTCTTTCCCGGTTCTAACTAACTATGCCTTGTCACGTGGTTACTCACTTTCTGGTGCAGGTTACTCACTTTCTGGTGCAGGTTCAACACAGGTGAAATACTCACCGCTCACTCTTTACAGTCAACACAACATGCAATAACCAGTACTTATTAAGTACTCTTTTTATATACTCTGTATACGGTTATATATTATTTTTAAATTTACTTATTGTCTTGCATATTTCTTTCTTTATACTCCACATGCTGCTATTTTGAATACATGATTTTCCCTCCAGGGTTCAATGAATCAAAGCGAACTGTATCTTAACATTCTACAGAACTGTGACAAAAAAATACCCGACTACCTTTACCCAAAAGAATTCAGCATATAGATGTATAAAATCTCACATGATTTCTTAATGCCACATAAGTTATTGCCAACTGATAAAGTGCAGAAACAATAGTACCAATTGATCAGAACTGCTCAATCTCTACACTCTCAGAGCTGTGCAGAGTCTCCTGCAGCTGTGACTGGTTCTGTAGTGAACTGGATAAACCCTTCGTATTGCGCCTATCAAACTCTGCTGTGATTTCAGACAGAGTCTTGCCTTTGGTCTCAGGAAGAGTAAGTCTGAGGTAGATGGCTGATGCCACACAGACCCCACAGAAGGGAATGAAACAGAACTGGCCCAGGTTATTCACTATGAAGGGGAATGCCATCCCCACCAGAAAAAGGTTAACCCACATCATTGAGCCAGCTATCATGTAAGCAGCAGGCCGGGCCATCTGGTCGAAGAGTTCTGTGGGCAATATTCCGGTCACCCCGGCAGGACCCATGCCGAAGCTGAGGATGTAAGCGAAGACGCATGCCATGCTCAGGTAAGGCATGCCTGCCACCTTGCCCTGCAAAGAGAGAGACAGGGTGAAGACCACAGCCCAGCCAGCCATGAGCACGTACCCTCCCAGGAGGAGCATTCGCCGGCCCACTCTCTCTATCAGCAAGTTAGACATGATGGCTGCAGCGAATTCGCAAGCACCCGTTCCAATGGTGGCGTACTGAATCTTCTCCGCACTGACTCCCGCCTCCTGGAAGATGTAGGACGCATAGAAGTAGATGGAGTCATTCCCGCAAAGCATCATGCTGCTGCTTGCTGCCATGACGATGCACAGTTGCCGGCGGAGACCTCGGTCGGCGAGTAGCTCGCACAGGGATTTGGCGCGAGCCACCCCGGCGGCCTTCTGCTCCTCCAGGATCTCCTCCATCTCAGCGTCGGACACTTCGCAGCCCCGCAGGCGGCCGAGAGCGTGGCTGCATGCCTCTCTGTCACCCCGATCAATGAGCAGGTACCTGGGGCTCTCAGGAAACCAAGGCAGGGTGAGCAGCTGGAGCAAGCCTGGGATGGCATTGCTGGCCAGGAGGTACGGCCAGAATGCTTCACCACCCAGCACCTCAGTCAGACCAATAACCTGACCCAGCAGGATACCCATGGCTGTGAAGACTGCGGAAAGGAGGGCCACAGCACCCCTTAGGGCCTTGGGAGCACTCTCCCCAAAGTACATGGGTTGGACATTCATGCTGACACCAGCGTTCACGCCGACAAGGAATCGAGCAGCGATAATTATCTCAGTTGATTTGGCGGGCCGACTGCTCAGGGCCATGATAGCACTGGCCATGAGGAAGCAGTTGTTTAGCAGCAACGTTTGCCTCCTTCCACACCGAATGGCCATTGGGCCAGCAAGCAATGACCCCAACAGCCCCCCGAGTGAGAACGCAGAAACAATGAGAGTCCATATCAGTGTAACCTCGCTGGATGTCAAAGCTGTGCCCCATCTCTCCACACACGTCTCATTAATGAACTTCTGAATGTAGACTGTAGGTGAGTTGATGATTGCAATGTTGTAGCCATATTGAAGGGTCCCCCCAATAGCAGCAGAGCACACTGTAAGAGCCAGAGTCAAAGAACAACCCTTTCTGTCCTTGCTAGTTTTACTCATTTTAAACAATTAAAACTCTATCTAAAACGTAACTTGCGAGATAAATAAAGGAGTTAGATATACAAACGTGAGTCATACTGACACATAATAAAAATCAGGCCTCATCCACCTAATAATCAACCTTACAGGGAAATCTAGTTAGAAAAACCGGGATGCCCACACAGCATTTCACTTACTGCAAAGTGGAGTGAAGGAAGACACAAAAGAAACTAAGCTTCCTTTTTCAAAATAAAAGTTGCAATAGCCACCACTTAGGCTACTAAATAATTGCTCAACTTGCACATTAAAATAGTGAATGACCTTGAAAGTGTGTTTACATGTAGTGTACAACTGCATAATTCGTTAGAACTGACATTTTGTTTTTAAAGAAAATATATTGGCAGCGGTGGGATTCGAACCCACGCCCCCGAAGAGACTGGAGCCTTAATCCAGCGCCTTAGACCGCTCGGCCACGCTACCGTACGTAAAACGCAAATCGTTGTTTTTTTTCGCTGGCCTTGTAATAGCTAGATTATTTCATGCTCTGTGCTGCCAGTATAGGTTCCAAACCCCAACAACCCTAACCATAATCGGTTTAGAACATAAATTAACAAATGATTATATTGATTAGTTAAAATGAACTTACTTTGCTTACATAGTTATGTATTTTATTTCTCTTGTTTCTGATTGACTATCAAAGATAAAGTGTTCAGCCATTAATAAATGAAGTTAATAAATGAAAAACTATTACACTGACAACCAAAACATATTGCTAGCTTGTTATCAGTTGTTGGTGCACCGATTTTCTAATGCAAGAACTACGAATGGACGTTTGGAGAAAGGCGCTCGTGAAATGACGTAATTCAAAAGCGCGCGTCTCGCGTCATGTAAAAGTGCGACCGGCGTAATACTGGCAAAATATGTAAGTTCTTATATAATCTCTTCTAATCTTTCAATGGGCTTTAGTTTCTAAATACAAAACTAGCAAAATGCTTTTTCATCATATTCTATCTTTTGCCAGAATCATATATTTTATGCTGCTGCAGGAATGCATTTGCCAATCAGCTGCCTGTTCACTGACATCTGATGTATGTGGACGTTACGGTTGTTTACACTCAAGCGTAGTTGGTCAGATGAATGAAATATTCGTGTTCATTCTGTCTTATCGCTGGTCATGTAAATTTACGGCTATGATATGGTGATTCCGTTTACACGCCCTCGTCCTTTGTATATTTCTAGCTAGCTAATATGTTGCACTTGATAAACTGCATGGTGAATCAGTTTTTGCAAGCAGTTTAAAAAATGTAAATGTGCAGTTTACGTCCATAAGTTTGCTGAGTTAGCTCGCGATAGCTGTCTAGTTAAAGAAAACCACATAGACGTCTGAGTAATCTCACAAAGGTTAGTTTAGAGTGCTCAAATCGCCAAAATCCCATAATGTTATATGACAGCAGTCATGCATAAAGTATGTAATACATGTAAAAGTCTAGGTCTGACGTGACCATAGCAAATCCACAGCATTTTCTCCAAGCTATCCAGTAATATTGGCTGTTCGTAAGACTGCGTTGTTGGCATTTAGGTTTTTCACATGTCATCTTGTCAGGGCTCCATCTCCAACCAAGAGGAAGGACCGTCCCGAGGTCAAAGCCAAGGAGCGGGGCAAGGATAAAGCAGGAGGAAAGGAGAACGCTGACAAGGAGCGAGGCCGGGAAAAGGCACGCAAACTGCGCAGCGCTTCCAGTGGAAGCAGTAGGTTGGTTTTCAAACTTTTTGTCTTATTGATCAGTCAGAGGACACATCCTGCTTTTCCACGAGTCTGCTTCCCGCATAAACAGTCGAAAACAAAGTGTCAGCACGGTGGTGCCACAACTGGTTTATTTCTACTGCTCTTACTGTGAGATGTTGTCAGATGTGGGTGTGACGTGCTCCCCTCCGCTGCACCTCCAGCTCCAGCTCCAGCAGCAGCTCTGGTTCCAGCTGTGGCTCCTCCAGTGGCTCCAGCTCCTCCTCCGCCTCCAGCCGCTCTGGATCTTCCAGCTCACGTTCATCCAGCTCCTCCAGCTCCTCTGGCTCTCCAAGCCCCAGCCGGCGCCGCCATGACAACCGGCGACGCTCCCGCTCCAAGTATGTCATGACTTCACTCAGGATGCCACAATTCTATAGAGTCTAACCCACATTCGTGGTTTTTCATGGTGCCTTGTGTGATATTGTGTGAATTATGGGACATATTTTTGGCTCAATAGTTTGGAGATGCAACAATGCACCAGAAAATATATAAATACATACATATATACATACTAGGGGTGGGCATAGATTAATCTCACTGAAATCTTGAAATTAATCTAGATTAATCTATATTAAAATGGCTCATATGCGTGCTATCCAAGTAATGACTAAAAGTCAGTTTTTGAGATAGGGTTTCTTAATACAGAGGGTGCATTAGACCAGGGGCTCATCTCCTGTTTCCAAAATGCATCAATGACTGCTTGAGAAAGCTGTTCTACTTTGATACTAGAAGAAAAAAACCATGCTCAATAAAATGTAGGCTACTCGTGTTCAACGATTTATTCAGTTAAACATGAATTTGTAAGCCTACATACTGTACATTAAAACGGGTTGATAACATGTTTATTCAGCTAAACATGATATTTGAAATGTAAGCCAACATTTAGTGCATTTAACCTCACGGACGTAATTTGGGGGGGACTTTTTTTCAAAAGCCGGTTTTGGTCCTCTGCAGTTTTAACGGTTAAACAGAAATATTTAAATAGCGACGAATCTAGCGCTAGGACCATGCAGAAAACGACCGCTCCGAGCTCCGCTCCGGTAACACTTTACGTTCCTAAAAATGAATTTTCCATGAAGCAAACCTGACGACTTCGTGGCTGCATCCATGTAAACACACGTACGATTTGTAATTCATAGGTTTGAAAACTCGTTCTCGCCCCTACTGTGCAATTTGGTTAGGAATACAGCCGAGCTAAACTATCAAGTTGAAAGTCATCATAGTTTGCTTACCCATTTTGACCCAGTTCCTAACCCAACTTTAAGAATAGATTAACGGCGATAATTTTTATATCGCCCGATAAGATTATCAAATTAACGAACGCCGTTAACGGCCCACCACTAATACATACATATATAAATAACTGGTATTAATTACTTAACCAGGGTTAAAATCACAGAGATACTCTGGTAAGAATTACATTCAACCACCTCCTGTGTTAACCTAAACTGTTCAGAATAAATTTCTAAAGACAAAGCACAAACTCGCTTGTTTGTTTTAGTTTATTATTATTATTATTATTATTTTACATTTCAATTAATGTTATTCTAAGACACTGTAATTTTACTTGGTTTAAAATTTAATTTGGGTGCAGAGAGGTTCTTGAAACATCCCCAATTTTCAGATATGCATAGGATACCTTCAATAGCAAATAGCTATTTTACTTTACATCAAGTATGATACTTGAAGCACTTTCTTGGTATTTTGTCTGATTGTGACCATTTAATATTTCCATTCAATAGATCCAAGTCTATTAAGAAGGATGACAAAGAACGTCGCAGAAGGAGTCCAAGTCCTCGTCCCACTAAAGTTTACTTGGGCCGATTAACCAGGAATGTCATTAAAGTATGAGCTTGACTTGCCTATATGAACTTAAACATCTCCTATAGTCACAAGGTTTTTGCCCTTGAGAGGTCATTGCCATCGTCACTTAATCATTTTCTCGTTCAGGAACATATCCAAGAGATCTTCTCCACCTATGGAAAGATCAAGATGATCGACATGCCAATGGACAGACTGCACCCCCATCTCTCCAAAGGCTACGCGTACGTGGAGTTTGAAACTGCAGACGAGGCAGAGAAGGCGCTCAGACACATGGATGGAGGTTGGTCAACACTGATGGTGTTCTTATCGTGGATGCTACAGAGAATTAAGCATGGAAGGCAAAGTAGTTCTTCACTATAGTGAATGTGTGCCCTGTGCAGGTCAAATCGATGGCCAGGAGATTACTGCCACAGCCGTCCTGGCCCCCAGGGTTCGCCCTCCTCCACGCCGACTCACCCCCCCACGTAGGATGCCCCCACCTCCACCCATGTGGAGACGGACCCCACCCCGCATGAGGCGCAGGTTACTGCAGAATCCAACATACCATGCTGGTTTTGATGCTTAAGAGGAGAAATTGTACATTAATGAAGTTTCCTGACCTGAGCATGACATTTTTTTTTAACAAGCTTTAGTTAAGCAGCAAGGTGACTTGGCGAGCAATACACTTTAACTGACTGCCTCTGCTTGCGGTCATAGGTCACGGTCTCCAAGGAGACGCTCTCCACCACGCCGCAGGACTCGCTCCCGATCTCCAGGCCGCCGCCGCCACAGATCTCGGTCCAGTTCCAACTCCTCACGTTAGACTGGCTGGTTGCCTCCATGGTCCCTCCTACATTCACTTGTCTTCTCTGCACCATGTACTGGCTGGAGTCCTTTTGAAGGAGAAAGCCCCCACCTATTTGTGGGTGCTGTTTGTTCCAAAACACTGAGTGTTTATTTATTAATATGTTTGTTTGGTTATATTTACACCCTGTTTGCAAATATTCTTTGAATAGGAGTTGCTGGAGACTTGATGGCTTTGTGTAATGTAAATATTTGACTACCGTTTATTTTAAGTAATGTTATTTTAGTTGAGCTGCATAAATTTGTGTGCTTTAATGTAGACTGTGTCTAATCCAAGCATACAGTCCTGAATACATTAGCTCTGTACAGTCCTAAATAAATTATATTGGATGTCAGTATTTGTGTGTCTTTTCAACTATATTTTGTTACATTTTAAAATAGCATTAAATGATAATACAAGAAAACTAACATGTAGTTCATAAAAGGTTCTGGGATCCCACAGCACACATGTACACTGAAAAAAATATGCCAACTTCCTCGATTTGTTCCATTTTGGAGCAAAACCAAACTGCTGTCGTACAGGCAGAATATTCACAATCGATCACTCAGACTTCTTACTACAGACTTTTGGCACTCATGCAAATATAGAATGATTCTTGGGTAGAAACCGTAGCCTGAATATTGTTCCCTCATGTAGCAGCTCTGCAAATATGGGAGCATATAATTACCACTCACACTAACCGCTATCTAAGTATTTTAACAGTAACGGTTCATGGCGAAAAATGAAAATATAAATAAGGCAATAACTTTTTTTATATACAAACCCAGCAATTGACATGACAGCGTTACATTCACAATGTAAATCAGGGAATGAAAGGTTACAGCTATAAATAAACGTAATAAAGTTTTAGTCTTTGGGCTGCTTGCGCTCCTCCTCGGGCTGGTCCATTAGGTCCCTGAAGCCGAGCTTCTCTAGAGGCTCCTTAGACATCAACTGCCTGAACAAGGATAATAAAACTTCGTGAGTAATAACAGCATCCACCGTGAGAGTAGGTCTGAGATTTTGTTCAAGAATCAAACTAATTGTAGACAATTACTGTATCTCTCCAGATAACTTACTTGTCCATTCTACATTGCAAGTATTCTTTGGACTGTATTCGACAGTGCGCATTGTCAAATTTATTGTTTCTGAGGCAACGCATAAACTCTTCTTTGAAAGATTTACATTCACCTGCAAATACAAATACAAGCGTCGGTAAGTTGCTAAATAGCCACTGTCCTAATTCAAGAATCTGAACTATGCTGACAAGTATTACAACACACGTAAATCTATACACAATTGTGCTGAACGAGCATACGGTCGGTAGCTGGCTAGCACGAGCGCGAGAGCGCGAGCCCAGCTGAGCACGGCTAAAAGGTTTTTACTGTTACCGAAATGATCTAATGGGAACGATCCTTTGTCAGGGGGACGGGGTTTGAATGATTTGGTTCCAAAATTCATCGCCGTCGACATTGTGGATTTTTCAGTGCTACAACTACATTTAACCGAAAAATGCGTTTGTTTTGAGATTGTAGTAACGCGAAGCAAGCCTCACAATCCGCGTAATGACTTATACTCATGAATGTCAAAATAAAAGTCAACGGCATATCCGCATGCTACATGGCAAGTTTGTGGCTTGTTCAAAAAAAAATTTTATAACCAATTTTATTCAAACTTTTCCGACCATGTAGATGATAGAGAAAACGAATAGGAATAAACGGCTATGTATTAAGTTTTCATTTATCTAAATAAATTATATAAATATATTGAAATAGCTATAGCTCACCTTATCATTTGGTTACATGTTTATTGATATGAGTGACAGTTGAAAGAATTTAATTGGTTTTGTAAGAAGAAAAAATACCACTCTCTTAACCACTTTGTATCTTCTTTTAAGTGCTTAATGGTAAACTTTTTTTTTTAACTGAAGCGTTTAACATTATTACACAAGATTTGGAAATATGAGACTAGAACCCCTTACTGTAAAGTGTTTGGATACCATTAAATGTAATGAGTAAATAAATAAAATAAAAAGCATTAAAGCCCAAATTTTAAAGCCTAAGCCCATGCTAACAAAAATTTACGTTTACCGTTTAATGAATGAGAAGGTATTTTGACCATGAAATGTATCTCGTACATTTTTAGGAGAATAAACCTTTATTCATATTTACAATATGCAAACAGTATATACAATGACCTAATAAATTAAGTTTAACAAAGAATGTTTTCATTGTTTTGCAATCTGGCAGGTCCAGCTTGTTACATCGGGGTAGTATGCAAATTCCGTTCTAAAGGGGAAAACACAATGTTATCATCAGTCCAAGTCCGATTCATTTGAATAGCCTTTGCATGCATTTTCATATCAGCAGGCTGTATCAGATGCTAAGCCCTATTTGTGAAAATGATGCACAGTAATTTATGTTGCACTTCTAAGATGACTGAACTCACTCTCTTTTCTGTGGTTGTCCATTTCCACGACACAGCAGACCCTCCTCACACGGGCAGATCTGGTTGATGCTGAATGCCAGTCCTCCATCCGGCACGTAGCAGCTCTCGCCCAGTTCCAGCCGTCGCTTACACACCCTCTCACCATGACGGCGGGCACAGCACATCGAAACGCCACAATCCTTGTCTACTTTGCACCGGGCACCTGAGATCAAGGGTGAGGAAGGGACTGGTCTTAGACACCGACACGTGAGATTTATCCATTTAACATTATGAAGAAGAGAGTACTGCTTTTACCTTCCTGGCCTTCCGGGACTCTCCGGATGCACTGGCCAAACATGCAGCTAAGGCCACGCACGCACTGTGCGTCTCGCCGGCAGTAACCTCCTTCCCGCCGCAGCGGGACACAGAGGCCGAAATGGCGGTCACAAGAGAAGCCCTTCCCGCAAGCGCGATCGTGGTCGCAAGCCACCTGGAATATGTGCACATTTGTGATTAAACAGGTAAACTGAGCAGAGACATCACCAGCCAAGCACAGACAGGCTCAGTGACACTTCTGTTTGTGCATAGCTGTACTAAACTCTCACATCATGGACCGTTTTCTCCTGCTTGCTTATGTCCTATTGTGTGCATCTTCATTACAGTCTAGGGGAGAATTATGTTTTAAAAGAGCTTGTGTCAGAAACACTTATCCCTTTCCCATTTCTTTATTGTAATTAATACTAGTTAAATATAATTAATAACATGTAGCTAATACATAATGTGTAAAGCATCTACCTTAATTCTATGCAATGAACAGATAACTTCCCAAACTCTATAATCTGTATAGACACAATGAGTAATATATACACAATGAGTAATATATACACAGTGAGTATCACACAGATTTTTCATTACCACATAAAGAACAACTGGATTCACAATTTGATTTCTGTTTAGTGATCTTTTGGGTAGAAATCGGCAAACAGCACCATCTGTTCTCGTCTGTTCTTAACATGCACAGAAAACATACCATGTCACTGTTGGGAACCGTCTCTATGTCCACATCTGCCGGTCCCACGTGGCCCTTCTCTTGCGGGCTGTAGGGCATTGACAGCATCCAGGCCCAGATCCGCGCGTGTACGGCCGACACGTACACGCACACACACAGGACATGCAGGAGCCTCTGTGCCGTGCTCATTTCTGAATCTCACGCTGGTTGAAAGCTACAGGGAGTTAGCCTGACCTCCCAGATAACTAGAACTGCCTGATTCACCGGGCTGGCGCTGAGCCTGATTGTTGCTGCTGATTTCACGGAGCTGTAGTGCAAGCCAGTCAGCAGAAGTCGCTCGTCCTCCCTGTGATGTCCTCTGTCTGCACGGTGTCAGCGGTGTACCATTGTGCCTGTGTCCTCTGCCTTATATACGACTTTTTGTCGTATTTCTGTTTATTGAAGCCACAGGATGGGAGGAGGCAATTAGTCATCAATGGATTAGCAAATTTGTTTGCACCACCACTCGACCCCCCTGTGCTTAGGTAACAGTGGCAAATTTATCAGCTGGGGGGTAAAAGGGGGGGAGGATCTTTGTGCAAATAGACAGACAACAGGCTTCTGCAATGGGGCAAGACAATCACTTAACCTCAATTCACACACACAGACACACACACACACACACGCACTATCCAGAGGACCGCTTGCTATTGACCTTAGCCGCCTGACTGAGTGTCCCTGGACAAACAGTCCCCCTCCATCCTTCCATGGACCCCCCATAGACCCCACATCTCCATGCTGGGACTAATTTGCAGAAGCACATTCCCCAGCCAACCCTGGCAATCCCATTAAACGTAATTATCATCAGCTATTAGCAGTACCCAACAGGGGCAGGAGGTAGATGGGCCAGGAGGCAATTTTTTGGTTTGTTTTAGCAGCAAAACAATCTATACTGATTTATGTGGAAGGGTAAACCTTCCTTAGGAATGTCAGCCAAATAATGCTGGAAAACTCATCACTTCATTTTGCTATGGTTCTTTCAATTTTGTTTTCCTGTCTTATCAATATTGCTTCACCACATCAAGAGCTTTAATCAAGTATACTTCTCACAGTTGTTATCAGTTATCATACTGTACAGCAATTATCATTTTCTCGAGCTGTTATTAGCCCGGCCTGGTATACCTTATTACTTTCAATCAGTTGATGAAGAGATCAGCAGTGACATGCAGTCTCTGCATTGTTTAAGGCAACCAGGTGAGTGTTCAGATGAGTGTTCAGATGAGTGTTCCGCATTGCTCCCTCACTCTGATGCTTTTACACACTGCCTGCTGAATAACTGTGTTATAACTAATGCCTTTGGTTTATAACAATAGGAGAAATTGTGCTGGCTTCTGCTCTTCAAACTTAACCAAAGATCTCTTCTGCTAATGGTTCTGTATTGTTTATATCACCTGTCCAGCATGTTTTGGACCATGAAAACTGGGAGGAAATGCAGTTCCAGGGAAAACCTCTGAGCTGACGGGCCTTAAGGAACAAAACTTTTTTTTAAGTGGGTGGATAAGATCACATCATCATCATCATCATCATCATCATCATCATCATCATCATCATCAGCAGCAGCAGCAGCAGCAGCAGCAGCGTTATGCACCAGTGTTATGCACCAGGTGTTATGCACCAGGCTTCACTCTGGGAGAATCGACATGTCTACCACATTGTGTGTGTGTGTGTGTGTGTGTGTGTGTGTGTGTGTGTGTGTGTGTGTGTGTGTGTGTGTGTGTGTGTGTGTGTGTGTGTGAAGGGTATCTAGTTGGCCGGTCAATATCACGGCTACCATTCAGAAATCATGAATGTCTTCAAAATAGAAAATATCCACAATTTTATCTTGTTTACTAATAAGGTTCCTGACACTGTCAGTCTCCTCCTTTAGCTTTCAAAACAAATTTAATTGGTTGCCTCAATATAAAATGCATCCTGGATTTTAATGACACAGAAACAATAAAACACAGCAGCAGTTTGTGGCTCTGTAAACAGTGCATGAATTTCGGAGGTGACAGGCATTTCCTGAGCAAACTGTGGAGAAGCCTGCCAACGATGGTGTAATCCAACACAGTTTATTTGAATGGACCGACAATGGCGTCCCACCATGGGACAATAAATCGATACAGCACATCTACGGAGCTGAGATGTTTACCTTCCCTGGTTAAGATGTCTCGGCTGATGACTACTTAGGTTATCACAGCAAGGGGTGTCCCAGGTAACAGAGCAGCAAGCATTACATCAGTGACTTCCAAATAACTTGTAGATTTAGCCATTGTAAAGCAGTTGGAATCTGTTGTGCTGACGAGTAGGCTAATGTGTGTATTGTGTGTTTGTTTCTAAGTGTGCTTATGGGCCGTCAAGCCCTCCTACGTTATCTTTGTTGTCTTTGGCATGCAAACATGTGTTTAATTCCATACAAAATAAATGTATTAGACCTAATGAAGACAGACTGATACGAGACCCAGCTCTCAAAGAATGTTTTTGAAAGTGTCGAAAGTTTCATGTGCAAATTCATTATAAAGATTAATTTCATAATAATGAAAGTCATTGTAAAACAAACTTTAGCATATGTATTTGCTAAAGTGAAATTTGCTACTCTCTCTCTCTCTCTCTCTCTCTCTCTATCTCTCCTCATATCCTACACATTGTAATGGGTGCCTAGTGTAGTAATGGCCAGTAATGGTCCTGATCTCATTTTAATCAATGTCTTGCTAAATACTCACAAACAAAGTTATCCAGACAATTAGAGGCCAGTAAACAACTGTCTAAGTCAATATAACACATCTACAATCCCTGCAGTGGATTAGTGATTTGTATGCATTTGTGCTAACAAGGAGGGCACAGAAGAGTGAAAAGACATTTTCTACACAACTAGGTGCATTTGTTGGTAACCCACTCTTATGCTCTTTCAGTTTAGTTCTGTGCAATAGTATTTTTTATACAAAAGTTTTATATCCTTTGAACTGAGTGTGTCAGTACTGGCATCATGTCATAGGAAATTTGGACTGTTGTGACCAACAATAATAGATGTGTAATGGAAACCACGCCATAGCGTTTGCAGAGCGAGAGGTGAAAGCACACAATGTCTCGCTGACGTAAAAAAGAAAATGGCAGGGCGACATCAGAAGGGCTTTCATCCATTGCTGGAAAACACAGACCCATACTCGTAAATAACGGCGCGGCTCGCGGGTCGTGTCAGTGATGTTATTTTGTAAGGATGATGTACCGGATGGTTAGGTTACGAGGGCTATCTCTCCATTTCCCACACCGTGTATTCCGTAAGAGCCAGCGAGCGACTTGGGAGCGACGTTACATTTTCAGCATCCAACTGATAATCCTAGAGCGACTAGCGTATTTATCGGTATGACAGCGTGTGTGCTCGTTGTGGCTCAGACCCATGACCACGGAGTTGCTCGCACTTTTTACCGGATGAGCTACAAGGCGTGGATGAGCTTCTCCATACTGTGTCCAATTCGTTTGTAATTGTTACTCTTTCATCAGCCGCATATTTTTGCTGTCTGGATTTACTTTCTCCAGGCACGAATCGTTCCCATTTGTCTTTTGCGGCCTCGCGCTTATGTGACAGGAAGTATGGCTTTCATGAACACTCCATAGGGCCTAAAGAGTTGCGAATTTCCTAATATTTCCCCTGTGATGTGCGTGGCTGCCTGGAGCACGGCGGCGCACGCCGTCTGGGGCTGGTTAGGGTGGGTGGATGACAACTCTGTGGGCTGCTGCCGGGAAAGACAGAGGAGGGGAGTGTAACTTTAACAATTACGGATGAATTTATTTTCAAAGCTTTAGTTACAACTTCCTACAGGAACGTGTTAAATAATGGTTTTAAATACTATTCTTGAAAATTTCACAGTGTTATAAGCAAACAATCATGCAACCAAACAAACAA